>NC_041707.1:41774318-41958155 GCF_900700375.1 Denticeps clupeoides
TCAGAGCTTTTGTTTTGTTTTGTTAGCATCATCTTAGTGTTAACAGTGTTTGTGTGAATGTTTTATGCCTTTTTTAAACCGCTGTACGCCTGTCTGCATCTACAGGTTGAATTATAAGGATTACTCTATGGAGTCGAGGCTGCACTTCCGTATTCACGCTGCGCTTAGCAGCCTGAAGACATCACCTGTCAGCACACCGTAACCACGGCTACACTCGTCACCCCTGAACCCGCCCTCATTCCGTGACTGCCAATCAGCACCCTGCAGTGCGATCATCGACGCTGGTGTTGCTCGAACCGATTCAGTGCTGTCCGTTTTCTGTGTGTATTTGCTGTATGGAAACATTACCGTCATAACCAAAGAAATAGCAGCCATGTGTCATTTACGAGCACACACACACACACACACACACACACACACGGAGGTCTTAACCTGACCCAAATTGCATTTATACAGACCCACACACACCAACACCATTAGAGATGAGCACCCCACACATTCTTTGTTGAATGTAAGACCAGTTTTTTAAGACCAAAAATTGTTTGCGTGTCTTTTCACTGTTGCTCTTATTGTGTTAGAACCATTTTAAGATGTTAATTGACGTTGTTGTGGTTCTTTTTGTTCGATGACGCTGACGTCGCTCTGATCTCCTGCCTTTACGCGTTTGAGCAATCTGGGAAATACAGCAATAATGTAAACAATAAACATAAGCGACCATTATAACTACAGGCTACAGTGTGTGAGTGTCTGCACACTCAGAAAGTGTGTGTTGAAAAGGACAGAACTGCCAACCAGCATTCGATAGAAATGACCAGGGTATTTACACACACACTGGCTGCCGCGGCAGGACTGACGTACGCGGGCGTACGAGACTTCAGTCTCGTCCTTCCTTATTGGCCCAGTTTCCACTGTCGCTGTGTCAGAGCAGAACGCTTCTTCTGACTGGACCACGGCGTGGAGGAACAGCAGCATGTTATTAAAATGCTTTCATATAGACGGGCGGAGTCCTGATGTAGACACACTCGACACACACAGTGTAATACAGGTACTTATTAAAGCTTATTAAACATGATGCACAGGGAGAAGAACAGCACAGATGTCAGAATGAGATTATCTAGGTGTGTGTGTGTGTGTGTGTATGTGTGTGTGTTCCTAAGTTCCAAAGGCCTGTCTGTTCTGTCAACTGTCTGTTTGCCGAATCTTTGTCTGTGTTTACATGTGCTATTAGTCTCGTGTGTGTGTGTGTGTGTGTTTTCCCTGATTTATTCATGCTGTACTCAGTGCCTGTCACCTCTGTATCACACTTATATTTTAAAGGAGGTGTGTGTGTGTGTGTGTGTGTACGATCTGTAGAGGAAATAAATGGACACCCCTGTCCCAGTAGTCATCCCACCTTTTTCTTCTGTATTTTGTCTTTTTATTTTGTGAATTGAAATTTGATTGAGACACAGACACACATGAGAATGGAGGACACATCATTCCTCCTGTTTAGTTTTTCTGGGTTTTTGAAATGTATACAGGGTTCTAGATCTGACAGGCGGGTATTGCTCCTGGAGTGACTGGAGAGCTTCCTCTCCACTGCACCTTCTTCACCGTCCACCAGATGCCACTTCAGATACTGCAGACCCAGTTCACAGCCTGACTGTCCCGCTGTTATTGGTTATTGATCTTTGTTTCACAATCGTGGTCATGTAGTGCTGCAGATGGAGCAGATATGGGGAGAAGATTCATGCAGTTCATCAGCAATGTGTCCGCAGCTGCTTGACCTTTGTTCTGCAGAGATGAAGACACATCTGTGGTTTTCCACCACACACACACACACACACACACACACAAATGTGCAAACAGAGTTCAAGCAGTTATGGGAAAGGCCCATTTTTTTAATGTTTACATTAGCTCCCCCTACCCCTGCTTCTGATACACATACACACATACACACACACACATACACACACAGCCTGCGGTTTGTGTGTGTGTGTGTGTGTGTGATTGGCTAACCATTGCAATGGTCAGTGTGTGTGTGTGTGTATGTGGGCGTTTCTTTGGCAGTGTGTGTTGGTGCCTCAGAGAGACATGGAGCTAATGAAGGGACTTCTACTGCTGGTCCTGCTGCTGCACATTACACACGCGGTAAGTTCATTTCACTTTACTTGTAAGGACTTTTCCAATCCTGAACCTGACCAACACCTAAACGTAACCCCAGGAACCCAGGTCTGTGTATTGCAGTTTTGTTTACTGGTTTTACTGGTGGGGACCAGAAAAAGGTCCCCACTTGTCCACAATGTGTAGCAATGTATATAGTGCAGCAGCACGACTGATCTTCAACCTTCCCAAGTTCTCCACACCGCCCTTCTGCTACGTTCCTCCACCGGCTCCCAGTAGCTGCACGCATCAGGTTCAAAATACTGATGCTGGCTTACAAAGCCAGACATGGAGTAGCACCATCCTACCTCACAGCCCTTATTACACCCTGCACTGCACCTGGTATACTCCGAGCCTCCAGTACTGCTCGCCTGGTCCCTCCATCTCTGAAGGTACGAGGAAGACGCTCATCTAGACTCTTCTCCGTCTTGGCCCCTCGGTGGTGGAATGAACTTCCAGCTCAGTCACTGAGCACCTTCACACGGCAGTTCAAGACCTTCCTCTTTAGAGAAGATTTAGATGAACTTGTGACCTTCTTCTGTATAGAAACTCGAACAGAGTGAATAAAAAGATTGTATTCATAGTTGGGGATCCTGGTGAACCAGAACTGACCACTTCATCCATGGTGACATGGAAGCACGTTGTAAGTAGCTCTGGATCAGGGCGTCGGCCAAATGCCTTAAATGTAAATGTACCGTCCCCACACGTTGCTCCCAGGGCTCCTGTCATGGCTGCCCACTGCTCACCAAGGGTGACGCTTAAATGGAGAGTGCAGTGACAGTCACTTTCACTGTGTGTGGCTCTGTTGAAATATTAGTTCTCGCTAGTTGCTACCAGCAGCCCTCAGAATAGCTGTTTTGACATTCAGGATGCTTCATAGTCCATGCATCGATAAGATAAACATTGATGAGTCCTGTGTAAGGAGTGTTGCAAGAGCCGGATGATGAAAGAAGTACATGAGTTGGTCTTTCAGTGCAGAAGCCCACAGTCATCCTTCAAAAGGACTGCAGGGCTGTGTGTGTGTGTAACTTTGTGGAGACTCAATGTCCCCACAGTGACAGTAAAAAATGAAACGAGTAGAAATGTGTACGTGTAAGAGAACCTACTTTCTTTCATTTACATTCACATTTACAGCATTTACCAGACGCCCTTATCCAGAGCAACTTACAATCAGTAGTTACAGGGACAGTCCCCCCTGGAGACACTCAGGGTTAAGTGTCTTGCTCAGGGACACAATGGTAGTAAGTGGGGTTTGAACCTGGGTCTTCTGGTTCATAGGCGAGTATGTTACCCGCTAGGCTACTACCAACCTCACTAAAGGTGATGGGTTAAATGCAGAGGACACGTTTCACTGTGTGCTGTGCTGCTGTCTATCACAAGTGACAATCACTTCACTTCATTTTGATTTGATCTGTCCTATCCGGTCGCCGGGGCCACGCTGCCCCCTTCTGGGTCGGAGGTCTCATGACAGTGACATTGGTGATGCATGTTTTGAGCTACAAAAAAATGAAACAAAAATCATTTCAATTTTAAAAGATCACAAAAATCTTCAAATTTCAAACTTACACAATGTGTGTGTGTGTGTGTGTGTGTGTGTGTGTGTGTGAGAAATCGTAACTCTTTTTATGAAACTACAGAGTCTCTCAGTTGGAAGTGACGAAGAGCAGAAGGTCAAAAATGTAGCAACCACATCTGCCACGCCCACCACGCCCACCACGCCCACCACGGCCCCCAGTCAGACTTCAGCTGCCACCTCGCCGTCCCCGGTTACGAGGGCCGTCGCCACCGACGACTTCCTGGGCCCGGAGACGTGTGTCAGGGAGAGCTACACCCACCGGTCGTGTGCGAAGGTCTTCTGCCCGCCGTGGATGCGCTGCATGGAGGGCAAGTGTGACTGTAAGATGCCGTACCTGTGTCCCCGCGTGGGACAGAGCGCCTGCGGCCTGGACGGCAGGAAGTACTTCTCCTTCTGCCAGACCATGGCGGCGGCCTGCCGCCTGCAGAAGAACGTCTTCTCGCACTTCGGGGACAAGTGCAGCGGTGAGCGGCTGAGAGCAGGACATCATCACTAGTTCCACCTTATTCCATAAAGTTGCACCGTCACACCACCAGCTGGATGCTGGAGATGAACCATTCGCTCACAGCAGATAAATCTAACAGATCCACAGATCATCTCTGATCACGAACCAGAACTAGTCATTGTTGTGTGTGATGGATCGATATTTTTTGTGTAAATGCAGCATTGCCTCCTGGTGGTTTCTGACAGTGTGTGTGTGTGTGTGTGTGTGTGTGTGTGTGTGTGTGTGTGTGGAAGCTGACGGTGTGTTTAAAACCAGTGTAAAAAGCCGCCACCGTGTGCTGGAGCTCTCGTGGCCCGGCAGGAGGGTTCTGGTGTCTGCCGATGGCTGGGACCTCGCTGCTGCCAACGTCGCGTGCCAGGACGTCACCAGGAGGGAAGAGGGCGTGGCCAGGTAGGCATGGCCATGGAGTCGAGGAAATACACCCTCGTCCGCACCCACTGACCCACCCCCTTTCTTTGGCCCCGCCTCCAGAGGAGCAGTAAGCGCGGCCAAGGCCATTTTCTCCAGTGTGAGGGCGGAGGCAGCTGATTGGCCCACGGAGTGTGTGAGCGTGAAGTGTACGGGTTCCGAGCTCAGCCTGGCCGAGTGTAAAATCTTCCGACTGGCGCAGGTGAACCCCCATACAAAAATCGCCATGGCCAGATGTCACTCAAGCATAAGAGGTACACACACACACACACACACACACACTATGCAATAAACACTGGAACCCACATGCTAAGCCGGAGACGGGCGTTGCAGAAGCCGGGCTGTGCGAGTTCCAGTGTGTGAACGGGAGGTGTGTGAAGATGGAACACACCTGCGATGGGAAGGACCACTGTGGGGACGGCAGCGATGAGATGTGCTGTAAAAGTGAGTTTTCACCACCTTCTAGAAGCTTCTCCAGCGCTCCCGGGGTCCAGCTGACCCTGTACTGGCTTGGCTGGTCGGTGGTGGTGGGTGCTGTGTGTGTTTCCAGAGTGCCGGAACAAGGGCTTCTGGTGTCAGTCTGGCGTGTGTGTCCCGCAACACGCGGTGGGCGACGGCATCGTGGACTGTCTGGGCGGGGACGACGAGGTCGCCGGGGGTGCCGGTGTCGTGGGTTAGTCCCGCCTTCTTTTAAAAAAAGAAAAAACCTTCATGTTCCCACAAACACACACGGCCATTTTTTCTCTTTAGAAAAAGCTGCACCTGGATCCCAGCAAAGTAAGATGTGTGTTTCTCAACGTGTGTGTGTGTGTGTGTGTGCGTTAGTGTGTGTGTGTGGGAGTGTGTGTGTGTGTGGGAGGGTGTGTGTGCGTTAGTGTGTGAGTGAGTGTGTGTGTGGGAGTGTGTGAGAGTGTATGAGCGTGTGTGTGCGTTAGTGTGTGTGTGTGTGTTACTCACCTTTTGTGTCATTTGTTGACTTCTCCCCCAGAACCAGAAATCCTGTCAGACCCTAAAAAAGGTGAAACAAACAAACAAACAAACAAACAAACAAACAAAGCGGCGCTCCGGTTCCACGTTCTGCTGTCGTTTTCCCCCAGAGATCAAAGTGACCCGCGATTGGCTGGAACAGCTTGACTGTGGAATTCCCAACACCACCTACGTCCCCCCCGAGGACAAACACCGAACCAGGACCAAGCGAGTAGTGGGCGGGGCTGTAGCCGAACGGGTAAGCGAGGGCACGTGGAGCACCGCCTCGCGGCCTGGGGTTCCGCGACCTTTCACCTGTGCCCTCCTCAGACGCAGATCCAGTGGCAGGTGGCCGTCCAGGAGGACGGCGTGATAAGCTGTGGGGGGGCGTACCTCGGGGGCTGCTGGGTGCTGACCGCCGCCCACTGTGTCAGGTAAAGGTCGGCACCTCCCACTAGAAGATCTCATCGCTGGGACATTAAATTCATCCCTCAAGAATAATTGTAGACAAATTTCCACTAAATGAAAATCTTGAACATCAGATCTCAGGCCATTGGTGTGTTCCACCTCTCAGCGCAGTAGAACGAACCGGAAGCAGAACATTCCTACTCGTTCGGTCATTCCTCGTCCCGCCACTCTTCACCCCATTCAACACGGTCAACTGGACATAGTTTCCAATATTCCAACTGTAATCATCTAAGTCCTCCTAAAAATGCCCCAGAAGGACATAGTTCAGCTACAAAATACCAGAAACGTTGAAGGGTGAGCCATTTCTGAACCGCACTGTTTACCGCTGTTTAGTTCACGTTACGTAGAGCGTGCTGCGAAGGTTTCTCGCACAACAGGAAGTTCTTGTCGGGAGACCTCCGCACCTTCCTCCGACATGAATCACTTCTTACGGCCATTAAACGAAAGCGTACTGAACATGTGCCGACATGGACCGTGTGGAGAAAACTCTTCTGCTTGTGCGAGCCAGCAAGGTCCTTCACTTGTGACGTGAGGTTGCGTTGGAGAATGTGTTATGTAATACTACAGTCATACGACACGTCGTACGATTGCATTTTCAACACGGCTGGTTGGGTGGGAGGAGCCAGCGGGGGAGGCGGGACATTTGGAACCTGATGAGAATTTTCTTTCAAACTGTTTCTTGTTTACACAATGTCCTCATAAGGCTTCTTCTGGTCCTTGTGTGGACACAAAAAAGCCACCTGGGATGTAAAGGAGAAACATCTCCTTTTGGTCCCCTTTTGTTCCACTTAGTTTTAAGGCCATTCATAAGAATAATACATTAACATTTACCGCATTTACCAGACGCCCTTATCCAGAGCGACTTACAGTCAGTAGTGACAGGGACAGTCCCCCCCTGGAGACACTCAGGGTTAAGTGTCCTGCTCAGGGACACAATGGTAGTAAGAGGGATTTGAACCCGGGTCTTCTGGCTACTTCCACCCATTAATACCATTAATCATTCACATGACAGATGATGACAGATCTTCTCCAGCTCATTCAACACGATTCAATCACCAAGCAAATAGTCAGTTTCACTCTGACTGCAACGAGCTTCCATTTTGAATTTGGCCCCGCCCACTGCTGTCACCCACAGGCCAAAACCCGAGGCGTTCCGGGTCAAGTTCTCTCTCTGGCAGAAGCGCTCGCGCCAGAGCACGACGGACATCAGCTTCGTGAAGAACATCTTCATCCACCACGAGTACGATGCCGTCACCTACCGGAACGACATCGCGCTCATCCAGCTCCAGAACCTGGGGGGCGTGTCCGAGTGCCTGCTGCCCAACCCGGCCATCAGCGCCGTGTGCGTGCCCTGGTCACCCCTGCAGTTCCAGCCTGGGGACACCTGCACCATCTCTGGCTGGGGACGCAACAAGGGTAACTGTTAGCGTGTGTCGCGCTCTGTACTGAGACGCCATGTCCTCATTTCGCTTCTGTCCAACTCAACGCAGTGGGTGACATGGCCAACGAGCTGCTGTGGGCCAACGTCACGCTCATCGACAACTGCGAGAACTTCTACAAGTCGCGCTATCACGCCGGAATGATGTGTGCTGGTAAGGGACGGACTCCGTGGGGACAGGGTGGCTTTCTGGACGCCGCCGCCACCTGACATGTTCCCGTCCGTTGTAACCCCAGGTGACCTGGACGGGGAGGTGGACTCCTGCCAGGGCGACTCCGGCGGCCCGCTGGTGTGCAGGGACGTGGGCGGCGTCTCCTACGTCTGGGGCATCGTGAGCTGGGGCGAGAAGTGCGGGGTGAAGGGCTTTCCCGGCGTCTACACCAAGGTGGCGCACTACTTCGAGTGGATTCGCAGGATCACCTCCTGGAACGCCGTCACCAAGTACAACCTGTGACCAGCCTGCTGGGGCTTGTGGAGAAGTACCACGCCCCCCCAACATTGTCCATGATGTACCAGCTAATAATAACCAAATAATAACCACCCAGTGCGTCCAATGTGTCCTGCTCCGCGCGTCATTAAAGTCAGATTTATAAGAGCCGTGTTCTTCATGGGTAGTGATGTTCATGCTGGTGGCCACCTGGTGTTACGGATCTCCCAGGGTCACGTGGGACCTCAGATGATGTCTCTTCCTGCTGAAAGTGTGACCATTGGCTGGTTTCAAATCTGGGCGTGGCTTGTTTACTTCCACATCTTTACCAGGTTCGCGGATAAGCTCGTTTTTTTAAATACACAGTTTTGAACATTAATGCCCACGACATGAGAATATTATTATTAAAATGATGCCGTTTGATAGAAAAATAAATCTTTATTAATTTCCTAAATTACATTCAACGTGATAAAAATAACAGCAGTAACATGAAGAATCAGATGCGGCCTTTGGCTCCGCCCACCTGTTTAATCAGTCAGAATAATCAGGGGTGGACCCACACCCAGGGGTGTGGCGTGGCGTGGCGCTACTCCCGCTCCTCCTGGGCGTCCCGCACCGCGGAGTACTTCCTGCACTGGTTCCGCAGCCAGGCCGTGGGCAGGGGAACCGGCCAGGAGAACGTGGGCGGAACCGCGGCGCGCACGTTCCGCTCCAGGAAGTTGAAGGCGGGGTTCCACCAGATCCGGCTGAGGTAGTTCTGAGGGGAGGACCTGAGGGCCTGTGCAACAGAACCCAGCGTACGTATTAATGTGTGTGTGTGTGTGTGTGTGTGTGAGCGCACGTGCACCTGATTGTTGGCCATGGTGTGATACCAGTAGAAGATTCTGGAAGTAACGAAGTACGCCACCACGACGTCTACGCTGTAGTGCTCGTGAGCCAGCAGGATGCAGACCACGCCCACAACGCTTAGCAACCAGCAGGTCATGTGATAGAACCACCAGCCCCACGCTGACCGTGGAGAATCTGCAGGGGGGAACGATACCTTCAGAACCGCGACTCCACCGACACCCCCGCCATGACCGGCGCTGGCCACGCCCACTCACACTCTCTGATGAAGAGGAAGGTGAGGGTCAGCATGACCGTGTGACCGCTGAAGAGGTAGTCGCCACACAGGACGTGGGAGCCGGTGATGGACAGACCCCCGCCGGACAGCAGCGTGGCGACGCGTCGCGCCATCCCCTCGGTGTCACCGTACAGCTGACCGGAACGTAAAGGTTAAAGGTCAAATCTACTGTTCCACGAAGGACCGTTGCGTTAGTGCGTGAACTCACCTTGGCAGCACACGTCATGTGTTCCCCCGGCGCTGGCAGCGTGGTGACGTACATGGTGACGATGCGGTACAGATACAGCGTCCCCTGCAGGAAGAAGAAGCGGCGCGCAACTATCGCCCTGAAACACACACGCAGAGCGGCTGTTCACGTCTGTCCGTGCGGCTCTCCGTGCCTGTGTGTGTATCTACATCCATCTCACTTGTACTTGAGGACCAGCCACTGGACGAAGAGGACGGAGACCAGGACCACGCCGCTGACCTCGGTGACGGTGAACGCCCACGGCACGCGGCCCACGTGGTCGAAGACCTTGTCGGGCAGCGGGGGGGCGTGGCTCTGCTCCGGCACGCGCTCGTGCACCACCGTGATCATCACCGTGGTGACCACCAGGCTGCAGCAGGCGTACGTGAAGGCCACGCCCGTCTTCCACCACTCCCGCGGCAGCGGGTCGATGCGAGGCCGCGACATGGCGATGCAGATGTAGTCCTGGTTGCGCTGCAGGAGCCCCGCCCTCAGCGTGCGGGCCAACCGGTACGGTTTCCCCGGGTTACACCTGTTGTTACTACGGTTACCGTCACTGTCTGAGCCAGTCATTTCAGGGTGTGTCCTCTCCTGGCCGGGCTGAGGCTGGGGGCTCGTTTCTACGGTAACTTCAACATGGCCACCGCCCACATTATGCCCCTCCCCCTCCTCTACAAAGTCAGGTGCTGCCATACACTCACACACTGTAGACGTTTGGACGCTTGGACTCCAGTCTGACCTGTAAAGAAACGGCAGGAACGTTAGTGCCGTGCCACCATCTTGTGGGCGGAGTCAAGGCAACACAGAAGATTATACAGTCACTTATAGGCGTGTCTCAGGAGCAAAATAAGCTGAGGAACAAGTCAAACTCAAACAAGTGTCGGTGTGTGTTATCTGATGGACTGAAGTGTGCCGTCACACCTAAAGATCTAAACATTCATCCTGTCCAACTGACCCTGTCCACCTTTTTAAGGAGACGTGGACACCATAGGCCCTACAGTAACCTTTCCACCGGTGTGGTGCCTCTGTTTGGCAAGGAGGCTGTAATTGAACCTTTATTGGAAAAAAAACGGACGCTCCAGAGGTTGCAGACTACAGGCCTACTTACGCCAAGCTTCCACCAATGGTGAAGATTTGGGGACAAATCTGTTCTAGAGCAGCTACAGTCCTTTTTAGAAGCTCAATCAATTTTTGATATCTTCCAATCAGACTATAAAGCTTTTCGCAGCTCTGAGTCTGAACGACCGGTTTTCAGTAACAGATTCTGCCATTTTAGTGCTTCTAGACTTGACTTTGACACAGTGGACCACACAACTCTTTTAAGCTGCCTGGAAGACAGTTCTGGAATAGTTTTACTTGAAAGGGGGAGGTCATGCTCTGTGAGGCTGGGGGTCTCCACCTCTCCCTCTGCAGAGTCCCCCAGGGTTCAATTCTGGGACCGTTACAATATCATCTCTGTGCAGATGACTGTTTCTGGAGTGGCAGGTAAATCCTCTAGCTCCCTGACGCCAACGGGGGCGAAACTGAGGTGATTCTCTGAGGTGACCAGAGACCCCCGAGAGTTCTGGAACTCCCCCACGTTCGAACAGCCCCCACTGAGTCTCATCTTAAGACCTCCTTTTATCCTTTGGCTTTTAGCACGTGTGGTCCTCTTTTTTTTTATACCTATTTTTAGTTATTTGACTTCATTTTAGATTTATGGCAATGTTCTTTCTTGATCTTATTACTTTTATTGTTTTACGCTTGTAATTTTAATTGTGTTTATTTTTGCCGCATCTTTACTCAGGTTTTTGGAAAGCGTTTTAGTTGTTAATAAAGTTGGATTGGGGTGGATAAACAGGCCTAGATCTTTGAATAGGGTTTTTGCATGGCACCGACAGCAGCCTGAAGGCCACACCTACATACACACACACACACAGTCCTTTGTCCTACTGTGAAATGTCCTGCTGAATGAGTCACACTGCAGTTATTGGCTCATAAACACCTTCTAATGTGGCTTTATGGCCTCGCCGTCGGTGCTCCGGAGAGGAAGCGAAGCATCGACCCGCATCCCACTCTCCCTCGCTCCCAAAATAGACTTCACGGAGCCAAACAAGAACACCGATCCTCCACACGATCCACACACACCACCACACCACCGCACTCAGAGCAGCACAGCATCTCCCATCCCTCCGGGGGCCAGTGGTGGGAGATTCTGGTGGAGGTTCCCTGTCCCTTGTGCACTGGTTCTCCTTCCTTTGGACCAGTGGTGGTAGGTCCTGACCACTTCTGGAGAAGCTCTGCAGCCTCTCTCCAGGAAACCTGGACCCAAGTATCTGCTTTACCTCCACGCTCCGGTAACAGAGAATCCGCACCTGTATGGCAGTGGTCACGTGACGTCTCCGGATTCCGAGTGTGTGTGAATGTGTGTGTGAATGTGAATGTGTGTGTGAGTGAGTGTGTGTGTGTGTGTGTGTGTGTGTGTGTGTGTGTGTGTGTGTGTGAGGAAAACACGACAGAATATTAGACCACGCCGACTCTCACCTGAGATGAACACGCTGAGCTGCTGGTCTGTCGGCTGGATCGCGGCGACGCAGCCTGAGCTGACGTCAGCAGGAGGAGGAGCCGGAGCTGGGCGGGGTCTGCGCAGGTGTGGAGGTTTAAACCCCGCCCCCCAACCCGCACCGGAAGTCGAGCTGGCGCGGCTTTTTCTTCACCGTGAAGATGGTGAGGATCGAGAAGTTGCTGTTTTATGTCGTTTTCAACGCATGTTGTGGGAAAATTAACAGAATAAACCACGTTGAGTAACGTCAGCGGTGGCCTAGCGGTTAAGGAAGCGGCCCCGTAATCGGAAGGTTGCCAGTTCAAATCCCAGTGAGGCCCCTTGATGAAGGTACCGTCCCCACACGCTGCTCCCCGGGCGCCTGTCATGGTGCCCACTGTCACCAAGGGTGATGGTTAAATACAGAGGACATGTTTCACCGTGTTTCTCTCTGGATTTGTTGTAATTTTGAAAATATGATTTTTTTGGACATGACATCTTTTTGGACATGACATCCGTCTATCCTCTTTGTATGATGTAAGCATGACAGGGAATAAATGTTAAAAGAAAAAGTAGAAATGTTTCAGTCATTTTTATAGTTGCAGAAGTCATAGAACAGTTGCAGAAGTCACATATCAATCAGATCATGAAGAATTGTAATATAGATGTAAAAGAGGTAAAACTGAAACGCAAGATTATTCATTAATGCAGCAACAGGAAACGCTTCCTTTCTGCCAATAGGGGGCGCTGTTGTGACGTCACAAATGCCTCGGCATCAGACGGCATTGTTGAACAGTGTGACACGGTAAAAGGACTAGGAATATTTTTTTTGAACTATCAGGAGTTTATTTGCTTTAATATATTTGTAATCATTTTAATGCAGCAGAAATTGTGTCATTCCAGCGTCATTCCCTCCACCGGCTCCCAGTAGCTCCACGCATCAGGTTCAAAACACTGATGCTGGCCTACAAAGCCAAACATGGAGTAGCACCATCCTACCTCACAGCCCTTATTACACCTCGCACTGCACCTGGTATACTCCGAGCCTCCAGTACTGCTCGCCTGGTCCCTCCATCTCTGAAGGTACGAGGAAGACGCTCATCTAGACTCTTCTCCGTCTTGGCCCCTCGGTGGTGGAATGAACTTCCAGCTCAGTCACTGAGCACCTTCACACGGCAGCTCAAGACCTTCCTCTTTAGAGAAGATTTAGATGAACTTGTAACCTTCTTCTGTATAGAAACTAGAACAGAGTGAATAAAAAGATTGTATTCATAGTTGGGGGTCCTGGTGAACCAGAACTGATCTCTTCATCCATGGTAACATGGAACCACGTTGTAAGTCGCTCTGATACGGCCGTCTGCCAAATGCTGTAGAATGTAAATGTAAACAACAGAAAGCCATTTTGTGCATGAAAGACAGAATGCACAGCGTGGTCCTGCACACCCATGGGAGAGTCTTCAAATGAACACAAGGTGTGAAATGGACACTTACAGCTTTTCTTCATTGCTTGGACCTGCTTAAAGAAAGTGGCATCCACTCGGTCTTCATCACCACCCTCTGAACAGAAGCACCGTCGCATCCGTTGTCAGAACTTCTCGGCAGGAGAAGCAGGTGATGCTGCTGTACAGTAGAAATATCTTCAGTGATGTGCTGTATGTGATGGTTTCCTCATTTCCCATTACATCAGCAGAGATCGCAGATGGGGGCATATGCAGGACCATCACCGACGTGAGCCTGACCACCAAGAAGGAACCACATGGCCATGATGCAGCTCTATAGTGTTCCAAAGGAAGGCCAGATGCCACCAACAATACTGTACTGTAATACACTCAGAGTCAACTGGAGTCACTTTTCATCCCAATTTTGCCTTTTGGTACTTTATATTTTCTGCAGTTTATAATGATGGATCAGAAGAGCAAAATGAGCTTTTGTTGCATATTTGGTCGGTTTTGGTCTTTGGTCTCACTGTGACCATCAGTTACCCTGTTTAAAGTAAAAGTGAAGTGATTGTCACTTGTGATACACAGCACCACAGCACACGGTGCACACAGTGAAATTTGTCCTCTGCATTTAACCCATCACCCTGAGTGAGCAGTGGGCACCATGACAGGCGCCCGGGGAGCAGTGTGTGGGGACGGTGCTTCACTCAGTGGCACCTCAGTGGCACCTTGGTGGGTCAAGATTCAAACCTGCAACCTTCTGATTACGAGGCCGCTTCCTTAACCGCTAGGCCACCGCTGACCGTGTTTAGGTCTGTGCAGGGCAACAAAGGCCAGGGCACCACAAATGGAGGAAGGAAAAACTAGTTGGTATTAATATGTATTAACATGAAAAGATCAAGCCCACATACATTTTCCAGCATTTGCTATGCCCCTCCCCCCGTGGGTGGGGTTTGTTTGTCTGCAGGACTGTCACGGGCGGAATGTGGTGGCCCCGCCTACGGCTGCGTGATCAGCGGGAACATGCAAAACCTAATAAGTAGCAATATTAATGATAACAATGATAATAATGATATGTGACTCCCTATGACAGGGCAGGTGTTCGCTATGGAAACCACTACGGCAAGCCTAAAGGGACAATAATGGGTGGTAGTAGCCTAGTGGGTAACACACTCGCCTTTGAACCAGAAGACCCAGGTTCGAATCCCACTTTCTACCATTGTGTCCCTGAGCAGGACACTTAACCCTGAGTGTCTCCAGGGGGGGACTGTCCCTGTAACTACTGACTGTAAGTCGCTCTGGATAAGGGCGTCTGATAAATGCTGTAAATGTAAATAATCACCAGGTTCACAAAGTGTTTTTAAACGTAACATCGTAAAAAAACACATTAGAAACGCTGCTCAGACCTCCACTCACGCCACCCAGTGTCACCCAGGACGGTGTAAAAAGGGCCGTTCAGGCTGCGCTCTCGGGGTGCGGCCCTGTGTAGAAAATGTGGCGTTTGAGTTGACCACCGCATCTACAGGTCCCGCCCCCCACGCCCACATGCCTATTATGTGCCTTTTCTGACCAGTTTTAATTTGAGTTAGTACAGTCTAGTTTACTGTGTGTGTGTATATATATACACACGTGTTCATTCATAGTTCTGATGCCTTCAGTGAGAATCTACCAACGTAAATGGTCATGAAGATAAAGAAAACACGTTGGATGAGAAGGTGTCCAGACTTTTGGCCCGTACTGTATGTATATATCATTTTTTATGATTGCACTATGGGGGGTCTGTATGAAACTTTACTTCAATAAACATTATACTGACAATCTTGAGTCAAGATTCAAGATTCAAGAGGGTGGTAGTATCCTAGTGGGTAACACACTCGCCTATGAACCAGAAGACCCAGGTTCAAACCCCACTTACTACCATCATGTCCCTGAGCAGGACACTTAACCCTGAGTGTCCCCAGGGGGGGGGACTGTCCCTGTAACTACTGACTGTAAGGCGCTCTGGATAAGGGCGTCTGGTAAATGCTGTAAATGTAAATGAGTAAAGACTGTTTACTCGTATTAAATCCCTGTCAGTGAGTTGAACGACGGCATTCCTTTTTTTTTGTTGTTGCCTTGACAGGTCCCTGACTCGCCTGTATAGATTATCTAAATGATTATTTCCTGTAAATGTGCACAACATTACTTTCACATGATCAAAAAATACATTCCTTTTGTTGTCCGTCATGCAATGCAGACTGTCCACAAAACAGCAGCTTTAGATGCCTGTAAATAAAATGTGTTCAAAATGTGAAGGGATGTAACATTCTGTGAATGTGCTGTAGAAGGTTTAAAATGATTTTGTCCTTGTATTATTAAGACACGGTCATGAGTACGAACAGGAGCCAGACTCTCACTGCATATCGTACTGTGTATGACTGTATGTGACAAATACAATTTGAATTTGACTCGGTTCCTTGTTAAACCACACTCCAGCCAATCAGAACAGGGCCATCGTCCAGGCCGTGGACAGTTCAGATATGGGGCTGATATGGACCACCTGCCTGGTCCCTGTGTGCTTGTTACCCGGGGAAGGGCGGAGTTGCTGTAAATGCCCACTTCTGCTCCTCATATATGTTTAACTGCGATTTAACGCTAAATAGTGTCCAATGTGAAGAAACATCGGGTCGTGTAGAGATGCAAAAGATGCAAAAGCCCTCAGGCCCAGCAATTATGAAGAAAAGCCCAATTAGCTGTGATGCACGAGGTAACGACTGCAGTAATAACCAGTCGCTTTGTAGCTTCCTTGACGTCTCCGAAATTAGCTTCTGCTGACCCTGGGGGCAGGTCATCACCTCCTCAGGTCCCACACCCTGATGTCTTCACGGGCTTTTGTTCATAATTGCTGTGCCTGAAGGTTTTTGTATCTTATGGGAATGTTCAATATTACACAAAATGACTTTTAGCTGACAGTCTTACCTGGAGGAGCTTAAAGCATCTTACCAGAGACACAGTTGCACTGTGGGTAAAAATGGCTGATAAATGACTGTAATTGAAAGAAAGTAAATTAATTTTCCTGTGATGCTCTTGCTCTGGATGATTGGTCTCCAGATTTGTGTGACTGTGGACCACACAAAGTTGGACAGCATTTGGATTTGTGGAACATGTCAATCCTCAGATAACTGTATCAAGTTGATAAGTACACTGTTTTGTGACAGAGATCATGATGGAGATGCAGCAGAACTCTCATGGTTTGATTCACATGTCTGTGGTTGTGAAATAATTAACCGTTTTTGAGACTCGTATATCTGCATTGACGGCATTTTTTGTGTGATGGAGCCGGATCTGCAGGTCATGTGGCCTCAGGATAATCTGGCATTCACTCCCAGAGAATACACCAGCCCTACTCCAAATCAGAGCTTTCCTTCATGAAGAACGAATTAAACCCCCCAGGTCACGTCAACATCACAGTCCCAGACACCACCTGTCCACCAAACCAACAACCAACTGGTCAGTCTTATTTGGACTACAGACATTACCAGGTTCTGAACATCTACTGGGAGACCTGGGAGAGATGGGATGGAGGCTATCATGATGTCCTGGTGGTGTTTTGCACCTCAATATTTCCTTGTTTGAATTCCAAGTTGTTAAAATGTCCTCCCTAGTAAATCTACAGATTGCTGTCTACTGTCCTCCTGTACCCCTTGGTCTCTTTGTTGATGAATCGGACACTGTTATCATTACTTCCACCATGGATGGACCTTCTTGGAGTCTTCAATCGTATCTAAGACATGCTCCAGTCCTCTTGTCTTCTTCCTCTTTGGGACTTCAATTTGCCAAACAACCATTCTCCTTTTTCTCCTTGCTCTCTTCATCCATTTTTGTCCTCTATCATTGAAACCCAGGAGGACGTCTCCTCCTACTCCTCAAATGCTCTATGTAGCAATTATAGGGAGCTGTGAGTACCAGGAAGGAAATGGTGAAAATCAAAGGTTCTAACCAAATTGATCATTATTTTGCACAAATTGGACATTTGCATCCAAGATCTCCGCAAATTACACAGCGTCTTTCCTTCTGTACTCAAACTACCAACTCCCCCCACTCCAGTGATCCACCTCTTCCTTCTCATTGGATCACTTCTCTGTCCTGACATCAGATGAGATCCTTCAACTCATCGCTTTATCCAACTCAACCTCTTCTTCACTTCTTCACTGGATCTAATTCCTTCAACAATGTTTCAGTCTATCTCTCATGACCTTTCATCACATCCATCTTCCGGTCTCATCCCAACAGCTTTCAAAAAGCTAGAACCATCCCAAGAAACCCACCTCCAATCCCTCAGATATTTCCAATTAGACCACTCTGTCTCCTGCCGTTTCTCTTTACATCTTCAGATGTCACTCTACCCTACCCAGAACAACCTTCAGGACCCAAACCTGCTCACTCCACAGAGGCCACTACACCCTGGAAGATCTGCAACATCCTGGTCTTTCTGGACAGTTCTGGACAAAACTCTCCTGACCATCCTTATTGCTTGGTGAGACCACATCCTCACATGGGTTATCCTACCACTGCAATGCACATCAACTCTTTTTCTTTTTTTCTGCTGTCAGATGCCCATGTGTCCACCATGTGTCTGACATCTCATCCTGGAGTCACCACAACAGGACTCATCTCTGTCCTCTCCTATGTGGTGCAATAAGATGTCCCAACAGCTGCGTCACTAAAGTTCTTCAAAAGTAAAGCTAAAACCTGTTCCTTTTGGAAAATACTTTTGGGGTTTTATCTGCATATTTCCTTCAGGGGATCAATGGAATGGTCAGACAGAAAGGTCATCAATGTAGACCTGCAAGTCTAAAACCCGTTCTCCTAAATTCCCTCCTCTGAATATAAAAGCATCTCAGCATCTCAGAGGGAACTCAGAACATTCTACAGACACAGGACAGAGGCTGGTAAGACCATTCATCACCACAGAAGTGTTATAATCCAAAATGTTGGATTTCTGCAGATCAGCAGCAGTCGATGATGAAGCTAAACTAAAAACAAATCATAGTTTTACTCTTTTCTGCTTCTTCCACTTGTTTCTAAAAACTGTATTCTTTTTAGCAGAACGTCCTGATGTCTCCGGATCCTCAAGTCATGTTTCTCCTGCTGCTGCTCTCGGGTGAGTAATTTTCATTCGAGTCTGGAATCCAGCGTAAAACATCTTCAGCTCATCTGCCAATGATGTGTCTGTGTTTGTTGTGGACGAGTGTTTTTATTCTCCATTATTGTCCTGAGGACCTTCCAGAGTAATGACTAGTTGCTCTCGTTCATGTCTTCTCACCCTCCTCTTCTTCTTCTTGCACCATGCACCTTCATGGTCCAGACTGGTCCAGACCAATGACATTTTAGGTGTTTTAGTGTTCAAAGTGAAGTTTTGCATGGTTGTGTCTGTGCTCCTCAGGGTTCTGCTCCCTCTGCTGGTCTGACCCTCATCTGTACTACTTTGTGAATGAGACCAAGACCTGGACCGACGCCCAGCTGTACTGCAGAGATCACTACACCGACCTGGCCACTGTTGATGGTGTGCAGGACGAGAAGCCGCTGGTGGGCGCGGTGACTGGCGGTTACAGCCAGGCCTGGATCGGCCTCCATGAAGTGCAGTCCAGCTGGCTGTGGTCGGACGGCAGCGACTCCAACTACACCAACTGGGCTGCGGGCAAACCAGAACTCTCAGTGCAGCAGAAGCTCTGTGGCGCCGTGTACACGCAGTCAGGAGAATGGAGCAATGAAGGTTGCAGTGGAACTCTGCCGTTCATCTGTTATGAAGGTGAGACTCCAGCTTTTAGGTACCGACAGCGGAGCAGAAATCAGCCTCAAGCTGTAGAAAAGACCAAACGATAATTCAAGCTAAAATAGGGAGTAAAATATTATTAAAGGGGAAAAGAACCTGTTGTAAAAATACTTTAACTAAATCACTACTAAAATAGGTGGTAGTAGCCTAGTGGGTAACACACTCGCCTATGAACCAGAAGACCCGGGTTCGAATCCCACTTACTACCATTGTGTCCCTGAGCAAGACACTTAACCCTAAGTTGCTCCAGGGAGACTGTCCCTGTAACTACTGATTGTAAGTCCCCCTGGATAAGGGCGTCTGATAAATGCTGTAAATGTAAATGTAAATTACACTTGACTACATGACTTGGTGCTTCTTGACTGGCTCGACCCCTTCGTTCCAATGGAAGCAATGCTTCAGTATACAGAGACAATTTCCTGTTCCCAACCCTGCGGGAACAGTTCGGGGGGGAGGGTCCCTTACCGTTCCAGCACCACCGTGCACCGGGATTTAGAAGGTTTACAGGCAGGCTTCCCAATACTTCTATAGCTATATAGTGTATATATGCGAATTATTCTATGTGTAAGTAACCTTTTAATTTCATATTTAAACTGTGTAGTTATGTAAGGTTCTGTGAGTAGTTTTGGTTTTTGGATTGTTGTTTAAGTTCAAGTTGATCTTTACTGTCATTTCGTTACACACTGACATAAACCAACAGGCCGAGCCAAACCAGTGAAAACCGTGCAGAACATGGCTGTTGTAATGGGTTTGACCCGGCATCTCCTCCTCTCCTGTCCTTCCACCCCTCTGTAGATCCCTGTAACTGCACAGAGGAGGAGACCTGCGGACTGCGAAACGGCGTCTATGGCTGCCTGTGTAAAGTGCCCACCAATGACACCTACGGTAACGTACAGATCCGAGATCAGTTTAACTGGCTTTCTGAAGACCTCCAATGCAACAGCTCTGGGCAGATTTTGGACTTAGTCGCGTGCGAAGGGTTCGATTGCCCCGCGCTGGGCCGATGCCCCGCCCCTTGTGTGGGTTACCAATGTTCTGTACTTTGATGTTAGCATGCTAGTGTTAAACTGGTACCTTACTGGCTACTGAGAGCGCAGGTAACTTCTGCCCAGGAAGCTGGATGTGACTCTTCTTCTCTCTCCTGCTCTTCCTCCCCCAGATGTCATCTGCAGTGAAGATCCAGGTTCTGTATCTCTTACCCCCTGCCAGATCTTTGAAGCAGGTTTTTCCATCTCCTCTCTGCACCTTTCTAATGTCAACTGCACTGGGAGCCTCCAAAACGGCTCGATGGAGTTCCAGCTCACGGACCCAGAATGTGGAACCTCCATCACGGTACAGTGGAAATAATGTCATCTTCGCATGTGCAATCCCAGCCGTCAATTTCTTATTTTATATTTCCATCTCCAGCTGTCTTTCATTTGGCCCCTCATAATCAGTAGTTACAGGGACAGTCCCCCCCTGGAGACAGGGTTAAGTGTCTTGCTCAGGGACACGATGGTAGTAAGTGGGGTTTGAACCTGGGTCTTCTGGTTCATAGGCGAGTGTGCTACTACCACCCTATTCAAATTTAGTTTGTCACGTACACAGTCATGCACCGTATGATATGCAATGAAACGACTGTACGACTGCTATTGACCTCAATATTACAAATTGTGTTACAAATATGCAAATATAAACAAATATTACACACTTATGTTTTTAAACATAAATATTAAAGTTAAATCCTTTTATTTAGTCCACTTTGGTTTGTTGGGGTAAAATAATCCCTGCTGGCCAGGTCCCCATTTACCCCACCGTACCGCATAGTTCACCTCGGCTGTGAATAATTTTACTAGTTTTGGTTGCATTAGCAGATCAATGCTTTAGGATCCATTTGATGCTAATTGTCATTTTTTCACCAACTGGCTACCATCTCCACCATCTGCCTGTAGACAAAGGTCAAAATTATTGATGGTTTCCTGTAGGTACCCATGTCCATGACATTAATTGTGGTTGATAAAATCAGGTATTTCAGTCAGCCGAGCTGAGAAAGTACGGAACGGTAATAAAATATTAATAAACAGATACATTAATTGAACTCAGATTGTTTCAGAAGATCCACCATAAAGCATTTAAAACAACTCTCATCATCCTTGCTGCTCCTCAGAGCAACGGCTCTCACGTCTTCTACAACAACTCGATCGTGGCCTCGTCCGGCTCAGCTCCACTGGCGGTCATCAGCCGTGGGGGCCTGCTGAACCTCATGGTGTCCTGTGTGTACTCCATCAATTCCCTCATCTCCCTGCCCAATGAGATCCACGTCAAAGAAGGGTACGGTGGAGATCTTCACCACTCTCTAAAGCTGCATCTAGTGGCAGTGATGCTGACTGGAGAATTTTCTGCTCTGCAGTATTTTGACCAAAGAGCTGCCTGCTGGACAAGGCACCTACACGGTCCAGATGATGGCCTGTGAGGACGCAAACTGCTCCACACCACTTCCTGCAGATGCAAATTTGACCACCAACTCCATGGTTTATGTGGTGGTGAACACAATGCTGAACAGCAGCCTACAAATCGCAACAGTGCTGGACTCCTGCTGGGCCACGCCCAATAATGACTCCACCTCCAGCACCTACTGGGACCTCATCAGTAGCAAGTAAGAGGTCCCATTGACTATAATAATATTTGCTCAGAGCTCCGTGAAGTTCTGGTACGTGAGTAAGTAAGATTTTGACGGCTCTTCTTCTTCAGCTGTCCGAACCCTGAGGACGGTACAGTGGAAGTTCTGCAGAACGGAGTGTCCAGTAGCAGCCGTTTCTCCTTTAAGATGTTCAGCTTCACTGACGGCTCCAGCCAGATCTTCCTGCACTGCCACATCCACCTGTGTCTGCTGGACGATGGCAACTGCTCAGTAGTGAGTCTGCAGATTTTTTAACCAATAAGCCACTCGCTTGCGATGTCGTTAACCAGCAAGAGAGTTTATTCACTTTATCGCCTTCTAACCTTCCTCAGGACTGCAGCGACCCAGCTGGATCACGAAGACGCCGCTCGCTGGCCTACTACGACAGCAGCGTCATTTCCATGACCGTCTGAACAGGAGAAGGTAGACTTCCAGAGACATGAAAGTGGTTCCCAGACCATTTTCATGGTCAAATACCACAAGAGTGTACAGTTATGGGTCTTCTGAGTTCATCATGGATCCTAAATGCTGAACATGGAGACAGTGGTGCAGATTCAGGTAGATGAACAGTGTAAATGGAAGGCGGGGCGATTAGAATAATATCATTTATATAAAGAGTAAAGGCTGCACACATCTATGGACCTATAGGTGGAGCAAATCCCTCCATTACACCCCTACACTGCACCATTATACCGGCTGTCATTTTGAGGTCATTTCTAGGTGACCTCCGACACGAGAGAGCAGGTCCAGGTTGTTCCTGGTTTCAGGTGGTAATTTAAACCACAGATCTGGTTTTCACCAATTTCCAGAAATTCCTACAAATCGCCTTCAGCACGACCATGCCCATAACAGGATGTTTCTTCTCCCTTCCTCAGGTCGTGAGGAGCATCCTGGTCCAGATGCAGCTGACCTCACCTTCCACTGCAGGGTTTTTAATATGATAAACCTACTTCATATATTTATCATTACCCGTGTATCGTGAATGGAGTGTGTTATAATACATTAGTGGTGTACTTGTGGTGTAATGGGACTTTCTTTTAACTCGTCTGTAGGGAATCTGTTAATAAACAAACTTCTGCTGCATGTTCTGTTGCTTCTGTGTACTTCAATTTGGTCATTTTTATTAAATCTTATTAAATACTCTGGTTGTTGCTCTTAAAATTAAGCCACCTTACCCCACACCTCAAAAATACCGGAGTAAAAGGAACCCTGGCCACAGTTTACAATGAATCCAAAACCCATTTTAACACTCTGCTGCCTGAGCCACGCCTATGGACCATGTTGGCCTTGAGTCCTCCCCCCTCAACCGGACCCTCCCTCTCCCCTCACGCCTTGACTTCGTACCTCCACCTTCTCTCCTACGCCCCAAACGTCCTCGTCTCCAGCCTTCACCTCCTCCAGCTCCAGTCCTCCATTCCCGCCAGCCCAGCATGTCTGCCTAAGGACTTCATCGATGACACGTCCGTCTGAGTTTGCTTTCTAATCTAAACACCAAAAATTCCTCGGTTCTTCACTCTGTAAACTTTACTGGTTTAATTCACTAATTCCAAAGGGTGCATCCAATAAAACGCACGTTGTACCTGAACTATACATCTACACCAACCTCCTGTTCACATAGATGATTCTAAAAGGTTTGAGATGGGCCTGAACGTTTTCCACAACGGCAGTTTGTTCAATTTTTCCTCATTCATGTACACACAGCAGCCCATATTGACAGAAGAAAACTGAATTGAAATATCCCATCATACTAAGTATTCAGACCCTTTGCTCAGAATTGAGTAGAAACTCCCTTTTGATCTAATACAACCATCTAATCTAATACAGAGTCTTTATGGGAAAGATGCAAGAAGCTTTTCACACCTGGGTTTGGGGATCCTCTGCTATTCATTCTTGCAGATCCTCTCCAGTTCTGGCAGGTTGGATGGTAAACGTTGGTGGACACCCATTTTAGGTTTCTCCAGAGATGCTCAGTTAGGTTTAAGTCAGCCATTCAAGATCAGACACAGCCACTCCTTCGTTATTTTAGCTGTGTGCTTGGGTCATTGTCTTGTTGGAAGGTAAACCTTCGGCCGTGTCTGAGGTCCTCAGCACCCTGGAGAATGTTTTAGTCCAGGATATCTCATCTTTCCCTGCAACCAGTCATCCTGTCCCTGCACCTGCAAAACACCCCCACAGCATGATGCTGCCACCACCATGCTTCAATGTTGGGACTATTGGACAGGTGATGAACAGTGTCTGGTTTTCTCTACCCATACCGCTTAGAAATAAGGCCAAAAAGTTCTATCTTGGTCTCATCAGAATCTCAAGAATCTTAATTCTCACCATCTGGGAATACTTCAGGTGTAACTCTATGTGGGCTTTCATGTGTTTTGCACTGAGGAGAGGCTTCTGTTTGACTACTGTCATAAAGCCCGACTGATGGAGGGCTGCAGCAATGGTTGACATTCAACAACTTTCTCCGGTCTCCCGACTGCATCTCTGGAGCTCAGCCACAGTGATCTTTGGGTTCTTCTTTACCTCTGTCACCAAGGCACCTCTCTGCCAATGGCTCAGGAAGGGTTCTGGTCGTCCAAAAATGTCTTCCATTTAAGGATTATGGAGGCCACTGTGCTCCTAGGAACCTTAAGTGCAGTAGAATTTCTGAGTGGCACGGTGTACCTCAAGTGGCACCTTGGCGGATCGGGATTCGAACCGGAAACCTTCTGAGTACAGGGCCGCTTCCTTAACCGCTAGGCCACCACTGTCCCTATATAAGGTGTGGTGCTTTACTAATCGAGTCCAACCAGTATAATCAAACACAGCTGGACTTAAATGAAGGTGTAGAACCATCTCAAGGATGATCAGAAGAAATGGACTGAACCTGAGGTAAATATATGAGTCACAGCAAAGGGTCTGAACACTTAGGACCGTCTGATATTTCAGTTTTTCTTTGTTAATAAATCTGCGAAAATGTCGACAATACTGTGTTTTTCTGTAAATATGGGGTGCTGTGTGTACATTAATGAGGTAAAAAATTCACTTACATTTTTCAGCAAATGGCTGCAATATAACAAAGAGTAAAAAATTAAAGGGGGTCTGAACACTTTCCATACGTGCTGTAATCTTGGAACGTATCAACTGCAGTAATAATCATTCATTTGGTAGCTCTTACATGGCGTTGGCTTTCTTGACGTCTGTGAAAAAAGCTTCTGCTGACCCTGAAGGCAGGTCATCACCTCCTCGGGTCCCACACCCTGATGTCTTCATGAGCTTCTGTCTATAATTGCTGTGCTGGAAGGTTTTTGTATCTTGTAGGAATGTAGAATATTGCACAACGACTTGTAGCCGACAGTCTTCCCTGGAGAAACGTACAACATCTACTTACAGGTTCAGCCTCTTGTCAAGGACACAATAGCACTGGGTGGGTCTGAACTCATGAACCCATGTTTTTTACCTACCAAGTTACGTTCGCACTAATTTAATTGTCCTCATTCTTAATGACTATAATGCTGTAAATGCATGTTGGTGTGATGTTCTCGTACGATCACTCTGGATGATTGTGGAGTTTGGTGAGACGACAGATAGACTATGGAGTCTGGGCTGGAGCTCACCTTTTGGATCTGGACAAAATCCACATTTGCATAGTTACAAGTAAGAACCTCAGATCATTGTATCAAGCCTATTTTATGGCAGCGATGGAGATGCAGCAGAACTCTCATGGTTTTATTCCCATGTCTGTGGTTGAGAAATAATTAACCATTTTTGAGACTCGTATATCTGCATTACCGGCATTTTTTGTGTGATGGAGCCGGATCTGCAGGTCATGTGGCCTCAGGATAATCTGCCATTCACTCCCAGAGAATACACCAGCCCTACTCCAAATCAGAGCTTTCCTTCATGAAGAACAAATTAAACCCCCCTGGTCACGTCAACATCACAGTCCCAGACACCACCTGTCCATCAACTGATCAGTCTTATTTACTGTGGACTTTACAGACATTACCAGGCTCTGAGCCTTCTTCAGCTTCAGCTCATTTCTGGTTCTGGTGCTTCTTCAGGGTATGGAATGGCCAAATCTCAGGCAACCAACTACAGTTTATTCACATACTTTTACACTAAATTTCTTTACTTCACCTGCAAAATGAACATGGACACTGCAGTTTTATTTCCTTCTCTAGAAATTAAATCAACGAGAGAAGAGACGTGCCACGCCCGTTCCTGATTATGGGCTGGAATGGTCATCAATGTAGACCTGCAAGTCTAAAACCAGTTCTGAGAAATACCCTCCTCCAGTTAACAGTATGAAAGCAAACAGAGTCAGAAGATCCTACAGAAAAGGAGCAGAACGATTCCCAAGGCTGGTAAGATCATTTATCTGTATTTCAATGATGAAAACTTCAATTTTATGAAGCAAAATTGAGAACAATTCATCTGTTTAATTGGAACAAGGATGCAATTATTTTTATAATTAATATATATTTTGTCAAGATGGATTCTTTTATGGATCAATGGTGAAAAGTTGACAAACGCTTTCATTATAAAGCCAAATTGTTGACTGCTAGAGCTGAAATTTGACATTTGCTACTTGTTTTTTTATCGTTACAGTATAACACACCCCATGGCCAAGCATGGTCCATGGAACTAAAATTTTCACATTTAAAAAATTGATAAGTCGATAAATTCAAAATTTTCAATGATCATATTGCACATGTAGTAGTACTGGTCGGAGGCTTGGCTGGACACGCCCCCCTTAGCTTGTCAATTCCAGGTATAGAAAAATAAGTTCTTTATGAATTTCAATGAACAAAAACTTTTGTTATCTGTGACGCCATTGTGGAATTAACCAGGAAATCAGAAGAAAAGTAAACTGCAAAACAAGAGTTTTATAAATTTTATTCATTTTCTAGTTTTACTTGGTGATGACTATGGTTTAGTTCATATGTAGTAGTAGGACGTTCTAATGTCTCCTGATCTTTGTTCACAGATCCTCAAGTCATGTATCTCCTGCTGCTGCTCTCGGGTGAGTAGTTGCTCCTCGCTGCTGGTCACATTGCTTGTAGAAACACCTCAGATGTAATGGAGGCACCTGATCTTGGGTCCAATCTGAGTGGCCGAGTCAGTTTCTTCCAACACAGACATTTTTCAAGCCATGTTTACAGAAATCAAGTCATTTAATACCCAGATCAGCCTGAAGAAACCCGGTACACCATGTTAATGTTCTGAATGTACATGCTGGTTTGAGTTCTGTGTAATAGCACGGATATGATCATGTGTCAGAGATCACTAGTCACTAATGCAATAAATGCCTAAAAATTCCCAGACATTTGGTATTTGCAGCACTTTGTATTTATGTTGCTTATGCTGTTTAGACTGTGTAATGTATAATGTCTGATGGCCATTGAGGCCATTTCTCAAATATTTAGAAGATTTTCACTGTAAAAAAGGAAAATCTTCAGAATCATATGGGTGTGTGTACCAAATGAAGAATCTTCTACACCTACCTACCAATGATATGATTGAAGGAACCATAAACCAAGATTCAAGTGAATCTTCCAAAGATTCTAGGCTAAATCATGTTTAAAAAAGAAACGTATATTAATTACATGTACTAAATACATTTGGATAAATTCTTGTTGCTCACGTTTTCCTGTACCATCAGTGCAACTCTGTCCACACCCACCTGACAGTAAAGTAGTTGTTTGGTCCAGGCTGACGGCTACAGGCCAGTGTGCTTGTTTTGTTGAGTGTTAATTGTCTGATGTTTTGCATGGTTGTGTCTGTGCTCCTCAGGGTTCTGCTCCCTCTGCTGGTCTGACCCTCATCTGTACTACTTTGTGAATGAGACCAAGACCTGGACCGACGCCCAGCTGTACTGCAGAGATCACTACACCGACCTGGCCACTGTTGATGGTGTGCAGGACGAGAAGCCGCTGGTGGGCGCGGTGACTGGCGGTTACAGCCAGGCCTGGATCGGCCTCCATGAAGTGCAGTCCAGCTGGCTGTGGTCGGACGGCAGCGACTCCAACTACACCAACTGGGCTGCGGGCAAACCACAGCTCTCAGTGCAGCAGAAGCTCTGTGGCGCCGTGTACACGCAGTCAGGAGAATGGAGCAATGAAGGTTGCAGTGGAACTCTGCCGTTCATCTGTTACGAAGGTGAGACTCCAGCTTTTAGGTACCGACAGCGGTGGAGCAGAAATCAGCCACCAAGATCTTACAGAGTAAAGAGTTTAATAAAAATTGTAAATGAGCCCATTCCAAACCAGAGTTAAATTGAACACTTTCAGTGTAAAGGCTGTAAAACTGACACTAATTAGTGTTAAATGACCGTTACAAAACCAGAAAAGGCGGCGAGGTCCATGTTGGACCGAGTCTTCTTCATGATGGCGGGTAAATCTTGCCCCCCATCTGGGTTCTGGGGTTCATATGAAGATGGGGCTGATATGGACCACCTGTCTGGTACCTGTGTACCACCCATATGGGCGTGTTGCCTGGGAAGGGGCGGAGTCACGGTCATTTAACACAAATTAGTGTCACGTCAGTTAAATCAGTGCGAACAGAACAGATTGGTAAAAAGACCTGGAGGGTAAATGGAGAAAAGAAGCCATTGTTATAGAAACTTGATCTCTATCACATGTCTAATTATTACAATTTAAAGTTAATTACTCATTATTGCATAATAAAGAAGGAACGGCTGCTTTTGAAAATAAAATATTTTACTGATTATATCGTATCATTGTTAGTCATGTGGCATTTAATTTGAGAAAATTAGCTGCATAATGTACATAGGCCTACAGAGAACACTTCGCAGAGTTCAGATTGTAAAACTGACATGATTTATTATTAAAACACAGTGACTCCGCCCTTTCCCCAGGTAACAAGTTTATATGGGTGTTACACTGGTGTCGCCGTACCATGAGTACCCTGACATGAGTAGTGTGTGAGTGGGAGTGCATCTCCTCCCCACAACAGGTCTTGCATGTCCAATCTCTCTCACTCGTGTCGATTCCTTCTGCTGACCAAAACCACGTAGACAACAATGAGACAGACAGCTAAACAGGTATAAACAGGTAAAATAGCGCAAATACTGCTGTAAAAAACAGACCTTATTACAGATAGATAATCATACACTATAACAGAGGTGGTGTGAGTGTGTGTGTGAGGGTGCCAGTCCAGAGTTATTGCACCTCCTGCCTGTACGTGGACTCATCGTTCTTGCTGATGAGAGCCACCACGGTCGTGTCATCGGTGAACTTGATGATGTGGGTGGAGCTGTGGGGTCAGCACACAGCCCTGAGGAGCTCCAGCGCTCAGAGTGGTGGTGCTGGCTTCTCTACCACATTAGGAGGATAAATGTACATCTCCTCCTCTCCTGTAGATCCCTGTAACTCCACCTGCACAGAGGAGGAGACCTGCGGACTGCGAAACGGCGTCTATGGCTGCCTGTGTAAAGTGCCCACCAATGACGCCTACGGTAACGTACAGATCCGAGATCAGTTTAACTGGCTTTCTGAAGACCTCCAATGCAACAGCTCTGGGCAGATTTCGGACTTAGTCGCGTGCGAAGGGTTCGATTGCCCCGCGCTGGGCCGATGCCCCGCCCCTGGTGTGGGTTACCAATGTTTGATGTTAGCATGCTAGTGTTAAACTGGTACCTTACTGGCTACTGAGAGCGCAGGTCTGTAGCATCCTGTTGCTACCACGTCACACTTCTGTGTGGTAACTTCTGCCCAGGAAGCTGGATGTGACTCTTCTTCTCTCTCCTGCTCTTCCTCCCCCAGATGTCATCTGCAGTGAAGATCCAGGTTCTGTATCTCTTACCCCCTGCCAGATCTTTGAAGCAGGTTTTTCCATCTCCTCTCTGCACCTTTCAAATGTCAACTGCACTGGGAGCCTCCAAAACGGCTCGATGGAGTTCCAGCTCACGGACCCAGAATGTGGAACCTCCATCACGGTACAGTGGAAGTAAATAATGAGTTATACATGACAATTTGTCTGAACACTTTAGAACCCATACCTTTTCCTCAGAGCAACGGCTCTCACGTCTTCTACAACAACTCGATCGTGGCCTCGTCCGGCTCAGCTCCACTGGCGGTCATCAGCCGTGGGGGCCTGCTGAACCTCAAGGTGTCCTGTGTGTACTCCATCAATTCCCTCATCTCCGTGCCCAATGAGATCCACGTTAGAGAAGGGTACGGTGGAGATCTTCACCGCTCTCTAAAGCTGTAAGTGGCTGTGATGCTAACTGAAGATTGTTCTGCTCTGCAGTGTTTTGACCAGAGAGCTGCCTGCTGGACAAGGCACCTACACGGTCCAGATGATGGCCTGTGAGGACGCGAACTTCTCCACACCACTTCTCTCAAATGCAGATGTGTCCACCAACTCCATGGTTTATGTGGCTGTGAACACAGAACTGGACAGCAGCCTACAAATCGCAACAGTGCTGGACTCCTGCTGGGCCACGCCCAATAATGACTCCACCTCCAGCACCTACTGGGACCTCATCAGTAGCAAGTAAGAGGTCCCATTGACTATAATAATATTTGCTCAGAGCTCCGTGAAGTTCTGATATGTGAGTAAGTAAGATTTTGACGGCTCTTCTTCTTCAGCTGTCCTAACCCTGAGGATGGTACAGTGGAAGTTCTGCAGAACGGAGTGTCCAGTAGCAGCCGTTTCTCCTTTAAGATGTTCAGCTTCACTGACGGCTCCAGCCAGATCTTCCTGCACTGCCACATCCACCTGTGTCTGCTGACCGATGGCCACTGCTCAGTAGTGAGTCTGCAGATTTAACCATCCCTCCAGATAAATCACCACTGTGGTTGCAGGGAGAATCTGAAACCATTTCATTGCCTTCTAACCTTCCTCAGGACTGCAGCAACCCTTCCGGATCGCGAAGACGCCGCTCGCTGGCCTACTACGACAGCAGCGTCATTTCCATGACCGTCTGAACAGGTGCTAAGCAGACGCACAGATATCTGCTCTTTTGTCCTGAAATGGGTGTTCATGTGGTTCAAGGGTGTACCGGTATGATCTTCACCCTGAGATCTCAGGTTTTGAGGAACAGTGTTCATCCTGGACCCTAAACCATGAACATGGACACAAGAGGGTTCAGGCAGATCAGTTTCGGGGATAAAATAGCAATAGTATCATTTATATACAGACTAAAGATCCAGGAGACGTGGCACAGTGGGTTTCATCATTGTTATGGATCTATAGGTGGAGCAAATCCCTCCATGACACCCCTACACTGCACCATTATCTGCAGTCCTGTCATTTTGAGGTCATTTCTAGGTGACCTCCGACACGAGAGAGCAGGTCCAGGTTGTTCCTGGTTTCAGGTGGTAATTTAAACCACAGATCTGGTTTTCACCAATTTCCAGAAATTCCTACAAATCGCCTTCAGCACGACCACGCCCATAACATGATGTTTCTTCTCCCTTCCTCAGGTCGTGAGGAGCATCCTGGTCCAGAATCAGCATCATCTGCTGAGGGAACTAGGAATGAAACTTACCCTCCATTACCGTTTATTCCTAAAAAGGGAGCCCACTGAAGGACGATGGGCGCAGGGCAGGGACTCACCCAGCGTGGGACACCAGCTCACCGCAGGAGTCAGCTGACCCCACCTTCCACTGCAGGGTTTTTAATATGATAAACCTACTTCATATATTTATCATTACCCGTGTATCGTGAATGGAGTGTGTTATAATACATTAGTGGTGTACTTGTGGTGTAATGGGACGTTCTTTAAACTCGTCTGTAGGGAATCTTTTAATAAACAAACTTCTGCTGCATGTTCTGCTGCTTTGGTGTAATAGTATTTGGTTATTTTTAATAAAAGTACAGATTCTTCTGGTTATGGCAACAAAAGTCCCAGTTTTTTTGCGTGCAGCATTTGATGACAACGTGTAATTATTTTAGACTGGCGGGTTGCTTGGTGTAATTCAGCTGCTGTAGGAGGTCGTACAGTGATGCCGTGATGTGACAGTGCTGTACTGAAGACAACGTCCTCATCGGCAAAGAATTTCACATTCAGCACATCCACGAAGCCCACATTAAAGTCAATGGACCATAAGAAACAATTGTCTGTATTTCCGTAAGTCTTGTGTTAGTCATGTGACCTAAAGTCTTATATAGAACCATCTCCCCGAGTGAAAATGAAAGAGAATGATGAATAATGAATGAATAATCAGGCCCGTTTGCCTGATATTGTTAAGTACGTCCCTCTCTGTGTATTTATTAACATATTTAACTGCAGTTTCTGCGACTAAGAAGTCATCTTGCACCATGAAGAATGTTATATTGTCGAGCTTTTTTATTTCCGTTTATCATTTATTTCGTATATAAACTTGTCAGGATTGACTGCAGCTGGGCTCATCACCGATGGCCAATCCTGATGGCGCATAAAAGCCGGAGATTTCCGCTTCCGAGGTTCGGGAGGAACTTGGTGCACGAACTTGAATTTCGGTTCTATGTTTTGAGTTCTGGGAATCGCCACACGCCTGCGGGCTCGTTTTTTTTTTTTTTGTTCCCCTTTATTTCCCTTTTCGGCCACCGCGCAATTCTTTATTTGTGTTTATTGTTAATTTATAATAAAACCCGTTCCCAGCATGCCTTGCCTCTGCGCTTCCCTCCCCCGTCAGCAAGCGGGCGTGACAGAACGCCACCCCCCCCCCGACAAAAGCGCAGAGGAAAGAAGACGAGGAGAAGAAACACCGCGAAGGACGGGGGAGAGACGGGACACCCGTTCTGGTAGAGCGATTTCTCCCCGATGAGCAATGGCGCCCGGCGCTGCGTGATGGCATCAACCGCGGGAGAATCCGCAAGTCCCAGAAGTGACAACGTCGGCAGGTGAGGGGGCGGAGCGAGGACGGTGGCTTCGGCAGCAGCGAGGAAGTGACGTGGGCAGCGAGTGCAGAGGATGCGACCACCACGATCTTCGGCATGTCGAGCCAGGAACTCTGTGCTCTGCTGGCAAGGCTCCCCGTGGACTGGGACGACACGGACGATGACGACGACGAGAGCACGGGAGACGAGAGTTGGGCTCCGCCCATCGCGCCCGTCCACGATCGTCGCAAGGTCCGTAGGGACCCACGTCACTTCCAGGGGTGTGAGAGACCACCACAGCGGCGTTCCTCCAGCGAGGAGGTGGGCAGGCTCCAGCCCGAATGGCCAGAGTACTGCCCATGGGAGATGATCGCACCATGGGTCCAGGATGTCCGCAGGGTGGACGACCCTCGGACTCACCGGTGGGAGGACACGGATGATGAAAGTGGTGATGATGTGGATTTTCTTTGGGCGGTCGGTGCCGGGATGGCTCCACCCATTGCGAGCGTCCGAGATCGTCGCGACATCTGTGAAGACCCACGTGAATTCCGGGGGTATGAGGAAGACGAGGGAGACACGGACGACGACGAGAGTGATGAAGAGAGTGTGCCCATCCCAGATCGTTGCAAGGTCCGTGGAGACCCACGTCCCTCCCAGCAGTGTGGGGACAGCTGGTGGAAGAGGGCGACGGGAGGTCCCCAGCCAGCAAGTGCGCTGCCGGGACTGCCTTGCGGGGAGAACGCCTTCCCAGCTCCGGTCGCCGACCCGCCTTCCCTCTGCCCGGACATTCCCCAGCTGAATGGCAGCACAGCACCAGCGCCCCCGCCTGCTGGAGAAGACGTCCACCCGCCGCCACACCACACACCCAACACCATCTCCAGCGACGTGCCCAGCCCCGTGTGGGACAGCCCAACGGTCCCCGGACCCTTCACTGGGGCAGCAGACACAGCTGACTGGTGTGGCAGCAGGGAGAGACAGACAGAAGGAGCATTCGGGACTTCCTGCAGAGACTGAGGGCGGAGTTTGATCGGCCAGAACCTGAGCCAGGGATCGAACTGTGCCCCTCCACCACATCCAGCGCCAGTCAGGATCCGGGGCAAGAAACCCCAGCACTGGCGGGGGACGAGCAGGTCGCGCCTCCCGAGATCCTGGCTGTGCCCCCTGAGGAGGTCCCGGAGAGCCCAGAGAGGGAGCCAGACGACCCTCTCTTCTGTCTGTCTCTGTCTGTGTGCGTAGTATTTGTGTCCATATGTTTCCCCCACTTCCCCTCTTTATGTCCACCAGATGGCGACCCAGCAGCGGAGCCGAACGCCAAGGAGGGAGTTCCTAACCTGACTGCACTGGTCCAAGGCGAGGTGGACGAGCCCCAAGGTACCCCTAAGTCCAGGCGGGGAGTGCACCCCCAAAGAATTTTTTTGGGGGGTGTTGAGGGGAGGGTGGGGGGGGGAAGCGACAGAGCTGGATCCTGCGGTAGCCGGTGAGGAAGGCAGGCCAGGCATGGGCCTGCATCCGCCTCCAGAGGGGTGGAGCGCCATAGAACCCCCTGGTAGGCATGAGGACCCAGCTGGGACAGGCAGGAAGAGGGCCCGCTTGTCCCAACGGACGCAGAAGGGGCTAGCCAGATGGTCTGGCAATGCCCCCCCCTTGGCACCAGGGCCGTGCAGCGAGAGGGGCTGCATGGTCCCAGAAGGCACCAGCCTGGGGTGCCTGGAACGGTCGCCGGAGGCTCCGGGGCCACCTCCCTGCGCGGTGCAGGGAAAGACGCAAGACGCATCTGAGGGGACATGCGGAGACAGGGCCCGCACGTACCCGGATGTGTCGGCCATGATTTTTGTGTGCAGGTGTCCTGCCTCTGCACTTCCCTCCCCCGTCAGCAAGCGGTCCTGACAAAACTTCAATAAAAGTTGGTAGTATGACTTTTCCAACTTTTCGAATGTTCAGAGACGAGTTCAGATGAATGTAGAAAACATCGGCCCCAATCTTTTCATCTCTACATCCGTTGAGTTATTCTGCTTCAGAATCGAACGTCTGAGTCTGTTCAGTTAGCGATGCTGTGACGCTGTAAAAAGTCTTCACTTTTTAATAAACGGTGGAGCCATCAGCATTCACAGTCTCACCTATTTAAGGACAAAGAAACAAAGAAAAATGGAATTAGAGTAAGAATTTATGGAACGTTCAGGAAAAACGAAGCCTTTGGGGCGACTGGAGGAGCTGCGCAGATGTTTACAGGTGTCGGTCTTTTCCGCCGCGTTTCAGGCAATCGCCCACAAACGTGACGGTTACTTCATGTATTTGGTGGTCCAACATCCGTACCTGTTGCACGCTGGCCAGATAGCTGTCCACTGCCTCTAACTGGCAGCCACAGAGAGTACGACAAAAAGCATGAGGACGTTCATGTAAAGGATAGAAGAGTTGGATCCCAGAACTTTATACTCATTTGTGCGGAACCTTGAAGGGACAGAGTGTCCATCTGATCTGTATGCAGTGTACCAGATCATGGACCGGATGCGCTTGTGGCCTCTGTTCCAAATCCTGCGCGATGGTTGGAGTCCGATCTGGCCTTTAAAATTTGCCCTGGCGTAGATATGGCAACTTTTTTCTGACTTGAACCCGGAGTCGAATTGTGATGCCGTGCTGGAATATGCCTGCTTGGACCTCTCGCTGATGTTCGCTCACCCGTCTCACCTATCATGTATGAAGCAGCTGGAGGAGAATCGCGACTCCTGGATACGGACACTGGGAGAGAACAGGTTCTTGTACCTCACTGGGAAGAGTCCTGGGCCACTGAAGTTCCTCATCATGCAGAAACTCCTTTTGTGCCCTGGGGAGTACAGCCGTACGTTTTATCACTCTTTCAAAGATGGATTAATTTACCATGATTTAGAACATCTCATCCTTTCCAATCAACGTTTATTATCATGAATAAAACCACACAGCCACGCGTTCATGTGGGGCCATATGGGATGGAGATGGGCTGGTGTGGACTGCCAACTGGGTCCAGTTCATTTTGTACCAGGTACTAAATTTATCTGGAGTCCCCCGCGAAGACGCCGCTCGCTGGCCTACTACGACAGCAGCGTCATTTCCATGACCGTCTGAACAGGTGCTAAGCAGACGTACAGATATCTGCTCTTTTGTCCTGAAATGGGTGTTCATGTGGTCAAAACCCACGAAGGTTGTACTGGTATGATCTTCACCCTGAGATCTCAGGTTTTGAGGAACAGTGTTCATCCTGGACCCTGAACCATGAACATGGACACAAGAGGGTTCAGGCAGATCAGTTTCAGGGATAAAATAGCAATAGTATCATTTATATACAGACTAAAGATCCAGGAGACGTGGCGCAGTGGGTTTCATCATTGTTATGGATCTATAGGTGGAGCAAATCCCTCCATGACACCCCTACACTGCACCATTATCCCGGCTGTCATTTTGAGGTCATTTCTAGGTGACCTCCGACACGAGAGAGCAGGTCCAGGTTGTTCCTGGTTTCAGGTGGTAATTTAAACCACAGATCTGGTTTTCACCAATTTCCAGAAATTCCTACAAATCGCCTTCAGCACGACCACGCCCATAACCTGACGTTTCTTCTCCCTTCCTCAGGTCGTGAGGAGCATCCTGGTCCAGAATCAGCATCATCTGCTGAGGGAACTAGGAATGAAACTTACCCTCCATTACCGTTTATTCCTAAAAAGGGAGCCCACTGAAGGACAATGGGCGCAGGGCAGGGACTCACCCAGCGTGGGACACCAGCTCATCGCAGGAGTCAGCTGACCTTACCTTCCACTGCAGGGTTTTTAATATGATAAACCTACTTCATATATTTATCATTATCGTGAATGGAGTGTGTTATAATACATTAGTGGTGGACTTGTGGTGTAATGGGACGTTCTTTTAACTCGTCTGTAGGGAATCTGTTAATAAACAAACTTCTGCTGCATGTTCTGCTGCTTTGGTGTAATAGTATTTGGTTATTTTTAATAAAAGTACAGATTCTTCTGGTTATGGCAACAAAAGACCCAGTTTTTTTGCGTCGTTCTGTTTCCTGGGTTCAGGCCGTCAAACTGACGCCACTCAGTGTTAAATAACAGCGACTCCGCCAGGTAACAAGCTCGTATGAAGGTGACGTGATTGTCATCGTGAAACACTGCAGGTGACACGGTGACACACTTTCAGTGTGTAGAAGTGACACTAATTAGTGTTAAATGACCGTGACTCCGCCCCTTAACAGGTAACAAGCCCGTATGGGTGGTACACAGGTACCAGACAGGTGGTCCATATCAGCCCCATCTTCTCATGAACCCCAGAACCCAGATGAGGAGCACCAGTCGCCCCTGATTTATCCAGGTGACTTCCAGTTGTTTCTTGCGACTCGCAGCCAAACTTTAAGATGAAGAATGGAAATAATCAGCAAGAGTTTGTTCAGCTCCTCACATGACCATGTTCCCGAAGTTCTTCAAGCAGGACCGTGACAACAAGACTGAACATTAACATGAGAAATGAGAAGGGCCAGTGACGTCCATTTTTGCTAGGTGAACGGAGAGGAGGACGAAGAGGTGACGAGGAGACAGGAAGGAAGGATGCAATCGCTGACCTCACGAAACCGGGGTTTAATGAGTGAAGCACAGGACAGGGGAGACATCCGAGACACTGGGGAACATGGAACATAACTTCAAAGACCTGACGGCGACAAGAAACAAACAGGGCAGCTTTATACATTTTACACAGGTGAAAACGATGAGGGAACATTTCACAGGACAACAGTGAAACCCCGGAGCGGAGTAACCCCTTTCGGACCGGATCACGACAGTGGTCGAGACCGGACAGGGAGGAACATGCCACCCAAACGAGGAACATGATTAGTCCTGATATACCCACCGTCACTAAAAGACTCGGACCAACATGGACCTCACTGGCTTTTCAAGCCAAGTTCATAAGGATGATAGAGTTCAGAAATACATCAAAAAGTGGCCACGTTATTGTTACATCAGAATCTTTTTTTATGGTTAAAGTACAACCAGAATTCAACACAGCAAGGCGGAACGTTCAAATGGACACGTTTAAAACCGAGTTGCTGTTTAATACCAAACGCGCTGAAAGTGGGAAGTTTTACTGTCGTTTAGAACTTGACGGCACATGTTATACGATGAGGTGACGTTCCTGCATCACCAGACCAGTCAGTTTTTTTTTTTCAGTTTTCTCTGCCACAAATTCAGCTGTGGACTCACTTTTTACTCACCTCAGCATTTGACACGTTTCCTGTGTTGTAGCGCGGTACCACGCGTCTGTTACCTCTACTTCACTCTGGTTAGTAAACGTTCATCCGAATGAGGGATCTTCTGGAAGAGCATCATGTCTTCATGGTCGATGTAATTAACCGCGGTGTTGGATTTAAGTTCCATGTAGTCGGGGCTCTAAAGGAGTTGCTGCATGGCGAGGAGCTTGGGCGGCCCAGGACTCTGCCCAGTCAGGTACAGGAACCTGTCCTCTCCCAGTATCCGTGTCCAGGTGTCCCGACGCTTTACCATGTTCTTCATACACGATAAGCAAGACTGGTCAGCGAACATTATCGTGAGGTCCAAGCAGGAATACTTCAGAATGCCATGGCAATTTACCTCGTATGCTTAATAACTTCGCCATATCTATCCCAGGATCAGTTTCAAAGGCCAGATCGGGTCACAACCATCGTACAGCATTTGGTGCAGAGCCCACAAGCTCAGCCTTTTTGACATATAATACACCACTTAGAATTCCGTTGGACACTCTGCGCATTTCCCCTACAGCATATTCAAATATAACGTTTGGGGCTCCAATTATTCTATCTTTTATTTGAACGTCACCATAACGTGGGTTTCCATCATGCCGCCATGCACCCTCCAGTAAAAGTAATTGACCGCCAACCAAGGATCGTTCAACAGAAGAACCTTCTAGTTCACCAAATACAGAAAGTAGTCGTGGTGATTTTACCGGATGGCATAGAGGGCAGCATAAAAGAAAGACTAGCGTAAACGTCTACGTAACACGTCAAGTTACTCTGAAGACTTGTTCTTTATTAGGTATTTAAAAAATCTTTATTCTAAAAGAACCTTCTAGGTTTATTACATTTTTTTTTTATTCTTTAGAATTTTTGAGGGTTTTTTTATTTAAATAGATGAGCATGAGACTGTAAATGGAAAAAGAGCTGATGGCTTCATCCTCATGACTTTTTAAAGATGAGTGTCCATCATGGCGGACGTGGCGGCCTCGACATGAAAATAAAATACGCACGTCCTCATAAAACAGTAGCTCTTCTTCCTTTTATTTTGAAAATGCTGCACTGTCCACACACATCACATCATAGCGATGCATGCAGTAATTAACCTGGACTTTACCGAGCAGAACGAGTATATTTGCACTATATATTCTTTGTGCACGCTTCTTTTTCTTTTAAATCGCAGATTTACGAGGTGCGCTTTTGAGGAGCGAGATCTTCTAGGGTGGAGGTGAGATCTTCTGTGGAACCACATGCATTTCTTGTCGAACTGTAAAGAAAAATAAAACTCATAAATCTGACAAAGAAAATCACGTGTGCACGTGTCACGGTACCAAAACTCTGTAGATGACTGTGTGAAACGTGTCCCCTGTATTTAACCATCACCCTGAGTGAGCAGTGGGCGGCCATGACAGGCGCCCGGGGAGCAGTGTGTGGGGACGGTGATCTGCTCAGTGGCACCTCAGTGGCACCTTGGCGTATCATGATTCGAACCGGCAACCTTATAACGTGACCGCTTCCGCACCCCCAAAAAATCCTGAGAGCACATACATGTGAATGTGCTCCAAAAAAACTACTTTTCAGTTGTCACACCTTCGTTGATTCATTTTGTGGGTGGATGAAGCAGGGTGAGGAGATCCGTCTTCTAACAGTTCTAACAGTAAATGAGTCTGAACGTAATTGTTCATTTGGTAGCTTCCTTGACGTCTGTTAAAATAGCTTCTGCTGACCCTGAAGGCAGGTCATCACCTCCTCGGGTCCCACACCCTGATGTCTTCATGAGCTTTTATCTATAATTGCTGTGCTGGAAGGTTTTTGTATCTTGTAGGAATGTAGAATTTTGCACAACGACTTGTAGCCGACAGTCTTCCCTGGAGAAACGTACAACATCTACTTACAGGTTCAGCCTCTTGTCAAGGACACAATAGCACTGGGTGGGTCTGAACTCATGAACCCATGTTTTTTACCTACCAAGTTACGTCCGCACTAATTTAATTGTCCTCATTCTTAATGACTATAATGCTGTAAATGCATGTTGGTGTGATGTTCTCGTACGATCACTCTGGATGACTGTGGAGTTTGGTGAGACGACAGATAGACTATGGAGTCTGGGCTGGAGCTCACCTTTTGGATCTGGACAATATCCACATTTGCATAGTTACAAGTAAGAACCTCAGATCATTGTATCAAGCCTATTTTATGGCAGCGACGGAGATGCAGCAGAACTCTCATGGTTTTATTCCCATGTCTGTGGTTGAGAAATAATTAACCATTTTTGAGACTCGTATATCTGCATTACTGGCATTTTTTGTGTGATGGAGCAGGATCTGCAGGTCATGTGGCCTCAGGATAATCTGGCATTCACTCCCAGAGAACACACCAGCCCTACTCCAAATCAGAGCTTTCCTTCATGAAGAACGATGAAAAGTTTTCAGAATGGCACAAAATACTGTTTTCACAAGGTTTCCTGCTTCTGTGTTTTTAGTTCTTTTTCTCAGTTGTTTCTGTGGTGTATTGAAGTATAATTACCAGTTTTTATAAGTTTCAAAGGCTCTTATCGACAATTAGATCAAGTTTATGCGAAGAGACATTCTTCACATTCTTCCAGATGCCCCAAACTATCGGAAATGGTCTTCATCAGAGATAAATGACTTGACCACAGACCTCAGCAGTCCAGTCCCTGTACAGAATATCAGTCTGTCCTTGATGTTTTTCTTGGAGTAGAAGTGTCTTCTTTTCCTGTCCTTCTTCACACCAGGTCGTCCTCCAAAGTCTTCTCCTCACTGTACGTGCAGATGCCCTCGCACCTGCCTGCTGCCCTTCCTGAGGCAGCTCTGCCCTGGTGGCTGGATTGTCTTTAAGAGACGTTCCTGGCGCTTGCTGGACTTGTTGGTCTTCACAACACCAACTCTCTCCTTGAACTTTTGGATGATGTAATCATAGTAGCAGCAATATCCTTGCCTGTGAAGAACTTTTTATGTAACGCAGTGATGACTGAACCCTGGTTAACGGAGGAAGAACCTCCTTTTAAAGCATCCAGTCTGCTGTTCTATCTCCAGCCTTGTGCTCCTCAACACTCTCACGAGAGGATCACGGAAATTATCCCAGCAGGACATTTTGTGGCAGGGCGGAAATGTAGTGGGAGTTGGTTTTATTGGGATGAAGTTCATTTTCATGGCACAGAGGGACAATTCATCTGTTCACTCTTCAGAACATTCTGGAATATATGCAAATTGCCATAAAAAAACGGAAGCACCAACTTTTTTATACCAAATTAGATTTCTTTACTTCAGGCACAAAGAGGCTGCAGAGACAAGAGGTCATATTATGTGGGTCCGCTGGTCTCCCTCTGATGGAAGGGATGAGGGTTACCTCACTAATTTAAGCCTGCCACGCCCGTGGCTTATTTTGGGGTGGAATAGTCATCAACGGAAAGGCCTGCAGGTCTAAAACAAGTTCTGAGAACTGCCCTCCTCCAGCATGAAAGCAAGCAGAGACGCGAGAGTCAGAAGGTCCTACAGAGACGGAGCAGAATGGTTCCCAAGGCGGGTAAGGTCATTTCTCTGTATTTACCTCCTTCGAATTACTCGTTTCTTTCCTGGGAGAGAAGGAATCCTGTCATAAGGGGCAACGTGTACTTCCATTACTCTTTACAGAACAGCTAGAACTGAAATCATTTTGCGCTATGATGTGAAGAACGTGAATAGTGACCATATTGTAAATATTGGTCGGTTGGCCACACCCCCCCATTTTCTAGGCTGGTCACGCCCCTCGTGCCATTTCCGAACTGTTTTATTCAGCGCCACACGTTCAGACAGGAGTGGGACGTCCTGATGCCTCCTGATCTTCTTTCACAGATAATCAAGGCTTGTTTCTCCTGCTGCTGCTCTCGGGTGAGTAGTTGATCCTCGCTGCCGGTTATGTGGCCCCTAGAACTATCTCGACATTCCCGAGTAATGGAGGGAGCTGGTTTAGGGTCCGAGCTGAGTGGTGTTCGGACGTCAGTTGGCCGTACGTTTTCTGTACGAAATGAAGAATTCTGGGCGCCTTGAGACTCCGCCCCTCCCCAGAAAACACGCCCCAAACAGACCGCCAGAGGGCGCGGTCATCCCGGGGACGACGATGACCCGGAAGAGGAAGAGGCCGGGGTTAAACACACGTATAAATAGCCCTGGCGCCATGGTTACCCTGCCTGCTCAAGCCCTGGCTTGTTCCCTTGATTGACGTTGACAACAGCCCGTCCCACGAGTCCTCTTGCCTGCATTGACCCGAACATTGCCAGACCGTCTCGCCCCTCGGACATACGGTCTACTGAGGTGAACATCCCACATTGCTTCAAAGGACAATCTGATTGCGGCAACCTTCTTGGGAGCTACGTGTCCAATATAACGGTGGTGTTCAGAACTTATTCTTCTCTCCTAGCTTCTGGACACTACTCCTCTTTCTCTGCACACTCCCTCTTTCTCCCTCTTTCCATGTGTCTCTGTTTTTTTTTACATACAGTATTTACATGTAATACTGTATGTAATAAACTAATAAACCAGAAACTCTTCATTCCTGTAACGTCTATTGTGCCATCATGCCTCTGTATGTCCAGGTAACAGCCGATGAGTTAAAATACGTTGCGAACAATTAACGGAGTCTTATTAACATGCTCAACGCAAGCTCTGGTGTCCACCCTTCACCGCTGAGCTGGACATTCCTTTTTACAGACACTATTCCCAGAAATTATGAACACTGACACTGAATAGCGTGATCGATAGATATAAAGCCCGATCGATATACGTCGTGGATATTGTTGCTGTCTAGGTACGCGCTACATTTTTTATATAAACGGAAGGTTGGATATCGGTGTATAATTTGATGATCAGGCTTTTTGTTCAGCGGTCTAATGACTACTACCTTGAACAAACTTGCTACGTGGCCGGTGCTAAGCGACGAGTTATAATTTTGACGATAGGATTTATAATAATTCACGTTGAAATTTCCAGGCGGTCTGGTTTAGCGAGCGTGTGTGATCATGATTGATCTGGCCTACTTAAACGTCTCCGGTTTATCAGATATCCATTAGTGTTCAAACCTGCAACCTCTGTTCTCTGTGTGGATTACTATCTCTCTGAAATTTGGCATGGTTCTGTCTGTGCTCTTCAGGGTTCTCCTCCCTCTGCTGGTCTGACCGTCATCAGTACCATTTTGTGAATGAGGTGAAGACCTGGACTGAGGCCCAGCTCTACTGTAGAGAGCACTACACCGACCTGGCCACTGTTGATGGTGAAGAGGATGAAAATGCGCTGGTGGCTGCGGTGACTGCTGGCTACAGTGGCTTGGTCTGGATCGGCCTCTACAGCAGCCTGGGCAGCTGGGCATGGTCATTCGACAACAGCAGGTTCTATGGACCCGGAGAGGAGAATTTCAGGAAGTGGAGTGACAATCAGCCTATCCACCTGGGTGGAAATCTGCTGTGTATGGAGAACCAAGACATCATCAAAATCATGACGGACACCATCACGATTGGTTTACTGAAAACCAGGCTGTGGTCGGACCGCAGCTACTCCACCTTCACTAACTGGGCTGATGGGCAACCTGATGATGGATTAGGAACAGAAGAGGAGGGAGATCAACTCTGTACCGCCGCGTCCAGTAACTCAGGAGAATGGAGTGATGAACGGTGCACTGGAAACCTGCCGTTCATCTGTTACAGAAGTAAGACCCTCTCCTGTGGAGACACCAGCTCACTCTTTTATGAAATAGTTCAAATAAGAGTTTCCTTCCACCCCTCTGTAGAGGATCACTGCAACTCCACCTGCACAGAGGAGGAGACCTGCGGACTGCGAAACGGCGTCTATGGCTGCCTGTGTAAAGAGTCCACCAATGACGCCTACGGTAACGTACAGATCCGAGATCATCAGACACACATTCTGAGGACTTCAGCTATGACAGAGCTGGGTGGCATGGTGACGTAGCACTGTGCTATATTTACAGTTGGGGACAAAATTATTAGACCCCGAGAAATTATGGAACATTTTCAGTTTTTGCAGCATTGATGAAACTTGATATAATCAAACAAATTAAACTTTTGCGGAAACGTTTGGCACTATTACGCACACAATTACGCGCACTATTACGTGCACTATTACACGCACTATTACACACATTTGTGCTTGCTCTGGAATGAGCAGATGGCTTTTGCGGGTCGTCCTGGTGGTCCAAAATCTCTCAGGAGACCCATGCTGGTGCCTATTGACTATTAATGGCCAGAAGGCTAATCATTTTGGATGTCTCATTTCTTATTTAAACTTGGTGTATCAATAAAATATTCAAATTACATTTATTGGACATTGTTATTTATAGTGTATTTGTTTCTAGAAGAACACACTCAACTGTACTTTGATGTTAGCATACTGAGAGCTAGTTCCTCAGTTGTAGCATCACCCTGGGTTTCCGTATGTAACATTTATCTCCATTTCCTTTCCCAGACACTGTCTGCAGTAAACATCCAGGTTCTGTATCTGTTCCCCGCTGCCTGATCTTTGAAGCAGGTTTTCCGTTCTCCTCTCTGCACCTCTCTGATGCCAGATGTGGTGGGAAGCTCCAAGATGGCTGGGTGAAGTTCCAGCTCACGGACTTAGGATGTGGAACCTCAATCACGGTACATTAGAACATTACAGATTTGTGTAGAAGGAAGACAACTTGACTTGGTACGATTACCCTCTCTGCAGAATGTAACCCACTGTTATCATTCATATTTTTCTTTCCTAACAACTTAAAAAGTGTATGAGCAACTGTTACATTATTCTAGATAACGTGGAACGCAGTCATGATCGCGTATTTCTTGGGTCCGATCCCAACCCAGGTAAATGGGGAGCATCGCATCAGGATGGGCAAACATAAAATATACAATATTTGCCATGTTGATCCACTGTGGCGACCCTTAATGGGAACAAGGTGGCAGTAACCTGGTAGGAAACATACTCGCCTATGAACCAGAAGACCCAGGTTCAAATCCCACTTACTGCCATTAGGACTCTCCGTAAGTTGCTCTGTAAGTTGCTCCAGTAAGTTGCTCTGGATAAGGGCATTTGGTAAAGGCCATAAATGTAAATAAGCAGTGAAAATGAAGCAGGTACTGGATACTGTGCACGATCACCTAACCATGGTAGTGGAGTTTTTGTCTGTAGATTTAGGCCCTTGACAGAGTCTCCCATGTTAAACTGGAGAGAAGTACGTAAAAAGAAAAAATCACAAGAACTGTATTTAAACACTCATCTGATGTTTCTCTGGGTTGACCACCCACAATATGAAGAATTTGGGAAAGGTAAGATTCAACCAAAGTGGCAGGACTGATCAACAACCCTCTGCCCACAACCCTCAAAAACTCCACAACACTTTCTAATGTCTATTGAACCCTCCAACTCTCCCTGCTCCCGGCTCTTCCATAACCACAGGGAAGATTGAGCAAATCTGTCAGATATTCTACTCCACCACAACCCCTATTCTTCCCTCTGAAGACTCGCTGATTGCCCTAGAACAATTTTCAAAACTCACATCAGATGAAATCCTCCAGATCATATCTACAGGCAATCCAACCATCTATCCACTGGATCCAATCCCCTCCACAATGCTCCAAATCTCTCTTGATCTTATCCTCTTCATTTCTCACGTCAAAAATGGTTAAATTACATCTCGTCATGTGCCAACTGCCTTTAAAACAGCCAGGGTTTTTCCAATCCTCAAGATACATGTCGCTGATCCTACAGACATCAGGGTCAGTGGTAGCCTAGCGGTTAAGGAAGCAGCCCCGTAATCAGAAGGTTGTCGGTTCGAATCCCGATCTGCCCCCCGATCTGCCCACTCAGTCCACTGAGCAAAGCACCGTCCCCACACACTGCTCCCCGGGCGCCTGTCATGGTGCCCACTGCTCACTCAGGGTGATGGGATAAATGCAGAGGACAAATTGCCCTGTGTGCTGTGCTGCTGTGTATCACATGTGACAATCACTTCACTTCATCAACAACTACAGACCAGTGTCTCTCCTCTCATTTCTTTCTAAAATCCTTGAGCGCTGTGTCTACAATTAGCTATCACAACCTCCTAGATCCCAACCAGTCTGGCTTTAGAACAGGTAATTCTACTGAGATGGTCCTTCTGGCTATTTCTGAGAAGATGTGGCCAGATCAGCAAAACCTTCATTTGTTCTTATTCTCCTTTACCTCTCTGCAGCATTTGATACAGTTAACCACAAGATTTGGAATTCAGGGGTTCAGCATTAAACTATTTTGCATCCTACCTTGATGAGCGGTCTTACCAAGTGACTTGGAAAGGATCCATGTCTGCTTCATGCAGATTCTCTACTGGTGTCCCTCAGGGGTCAGTACTCGGTCCTCTCCTTTTATCCCTCTACACCTTATCTTCTCTTTTCCTCCCTCAGATGTACATGCTGCTTCCAAAATTTCTGCATGTCTAATTGACATTTCATCTTTTATGGCAGCCCAGAATCTAAAACCAAAACCAAATTAATATTCATTCCAGCAGGTCCTCATCAGGATCTTGCTATTTACCTGAACATCTGTAAAATCTTTCCTTCTACAACTGCACACAACCTTGGAATAACTATAAACAATCAACTCACTAAAAGTACCAACCTTTCCCGCTCATGTAGATTCCTTCTCTACAATATCAGACGAATCCGCCCTTATCAACACAGGCCACCAGATCCTGGTCCAGTCCTTAGTAATCTCACGACTGGATTACAGCAGCTCCCTTCTAGCTGGTCTACCTCTATGTACCATCCGACCTCTACAACTCATACATGATCTTCAACCTTCCCAAGTTCTCCCACACCGCCCCTCTGCTACACCCCTATGCTCCCAGCAGCTGCCTCCTTCCGACATCAGATGCAAAATACTGATACTGGCCTACAAAGTCAAACATGAAATCAGGTCTGTCAGTGAGATGAGCAGCGTGATGATCACATTTCCAATGAGAATAAAAGTAAGGTGTCAGTTTCCTGTTCATGGATTAAATCTAGACCTGGACTTTATTGAAGTCCTTATCTAGACCTAGGCTTAATCCATTTGAAAACTATTCCCAAATGATCATCCTTGCTGCTCCTCAGAGCAACGGCTCTCACGTCTTCTACAACAACTCGATTGTGGCCTCGTCCGGCTCAGCTCCACCGGCGATCATCAGCCGAGGAAGGGTACTGGATCTCAAAGTTTCCTGTGCGTACACTATCGGCTCCATCATCTCCCTGCCTGAGGATATCCAGGTTAGAGAAGGGTAAGGTGGAGTTCTTCCCCAGTCTCTGAAGCTCTAACTAGCTGTGATGCTGACCAGAGAATCTTCTGCTCTGCAGTGTTTTGACCAGAGTGCTGCCTGCTGGACAAGGCACCTACACGGTCCAGATGATGGCCTGTGAGGACGCGAACTTCTCCAAACCACTAACTGCAAAATCAGATGTCACTTTCATCTCCATGATTTATGTGGCGGTGAACATAGAACTGAACAGCAGCCTACAAATTGCAACGGTACTGGACTCTTGCTGGGCCACGCCTACTGATGACTCCACTTCCAGCAGCCACTGGGACCTCATCAGTAGCAAGTAGGTCTGAGATTCCATTGGCTGATCACTTCTATTCCTGGTCTGTGTTACTAGTGAGTCAATTTTTCCCCTTTTTTACCTCATTCTGCGTCTGTGGAACTTAAATATTTGCTCAGAGCTCCATGAAGTTCAGGCACATGAGTAAGATTTGAGTCTGACGGCTCTTCTTCTTCAGCTGTCCTAACCCTGAGGTTGGTACAGTGAAAGTTCTGCAGAACGGAGTTTCCAGCAGCAGCCGTTTCTCCTTTAATATGATCAGCTTCACTGGCTGGAGCCAGATCTTCCTGCACTGCCACATCCACCTGTGTCTGCTGACTGAAGGCAACTGCTCAGTAGTGAGTCTGGAGATGTTCTAACATCCCTCCAGTTATATCAATGTCTATAGCCAGGGAGAGTATTTCATTGCTTTGTAACCTTCCCCAGGATTGCAGGAAGCCAGCCAGATCAAGAACACGCCACCCGCTGGCCTACTACGACAGCGGCATTGTTTCCATGGGCTTCTAAAGCCGATTCTTCTCCGTTCCTCAGGCTATGAGGAGCATCCTGGTCCAGAATAAGCATCATCTGCGGAAGGTGTACTGAAAATTAAATTGATTAATGTAATCATGGGCTGCATTTTATTCAAGAAAAACTAATTCACTTCCAAATAATTGACAACTTTGTATTTGGGGTGTCATGTACTTGGGGTAATGGTGAGTCCTTCCTGTAAATAAGTGGACTTGTTCAGATTTTTTTTACTACTGTACACTTTAAAATAAAAATAATACTTTTTTACATTGTTGCAACTGTCTCAAAAATCAAATATTTCATGAAAAGATCAATGAGGTTCTTACTGGTCAGTACCTTTTTAGGGTGAACTCACTTTAACTTAAACTTGTCACCCACTTTAATGCAGTAAAATCCTCCATCTGACGCTTGGATGCTGCTGATTCTTGGGCTGAAGGTTGTTCTACTCTGGCCCATGATGAACTTGCTGCTGTAACTCAGTGGTTTGCCATTATGGAGCCATATGGCTGAGAGATCTTCACCAAGAGGTTCACAGAGGTGTATAGTTCAGGCAGAAAAAGTAAAAAACCTCAACTTAAAACCATTGAGTTTAAACCAACTTAGTTCATCCACTAACAACGCAGTCAGTTTAACCCACAAAAACACGAACATCAGTCTAAATCAATCAAGACCAATTAAAACTGAAATTATTGTCAGTGTAATGATTTTTATTTGAAAATGTATTTTTTTGTGGTTAAATGATTGCCAGGTACATTTTTGGACAAAACTGAAGATCACACTCTCTCTTTTACTCACCCTCTCACTCTCAGAATACACACACACACACATATATATAGGATTTGGTTTTTATCTAGATGATTTCTGTTTTTCGCTGGAACCCCAGGCCATATAAGTAATCCTCAGCTCCTTCAGCTTCTTGACCTTCTCCATGCTTCCTGCCTCCACCAGCCTCTCTAGCAGGAAGTCCAGGTGCAAAAGTGTGCAGTTAGCAGCTTTCTTCAGGGCAATCTGCTCCAGTGTCATGATGGCCTGATAGGCTTCCTCCACCAGCCTGGACTTCTCTGCTACTTCTGTCTCCAGCTCTTGCTTGACTTTGCTCAGTATGTCAACTTGCTGCCCATACTTCTGCTCATACTCCCTTTTCAAATCTTCCTTTGTCTTTCGGACCCTCCTGGTCTTCGTGATGTACATCTTCCCCTCTTTCACGTGCTTGCTGTGGTGACACTTGTTGGTGCAAACGGTGCAATAATTGTCACTCATCACTTCACACCATGAGAGGTTTGCGACCCACCAGCATCCTGGGTAGTGGCAGTTCTCCTCACAAACGGTGCAGCAGGTGGCCTGACCTGAAAACCAGCCAGGATTCCCAATGGGAACCTTTTCTTTGTACATTTCCTCAACCTCAAACGTGACGTTCTTCAGCTCCACTGCTCGCTGAGTCTGTTCCAGACTTCTCAGCTTCATCTCAATCCAGGAAATCTTTTCTTTTATGTTTTGGACCGCAGCTTCCAGCCTCATGCGTTCTCTCAGGACGCCTTTGGTCATGTTCACGCTTCTCTTCTCCACTGTGCTCAAGAATGTTTCAAACGTGGCGATGCTCTCCATTCCACGTTCCCAGGCCAGCCTGTACATCTGCTCGTTCTTCTCCACCAGCCGGACCTGATCAGGCTGACGGTTGTTGAACAGAAAATGAACAGGAACTTGGTCTTTGTTTCTCGCACAGGCGACTTTGGCTTTATTTATGGCATCAAGGGCGTTTTGGGGTGGCATCCCATCTGAGTGTGTGATCATCACCACTGTGTTCTTCTCCACATCTTTACCGAACAAGGACAGAACTGCATCAAAGACGTAGCGCTGGAACTCAGTGAGACGATTCTGACTCGCCTTCACAACCAGACACACAGCATCAATGTCGTGGACCCCGTTCTTCAACCGGAATAAAGTCTGCAAGTTCTGAGAGATCAGCTGGTCGTACTGCAGACCTCGAGTGTCTCCATATCCAGGAGTGTCAATGACGGTGAAGGATGTTTTATGTTCTTCAAGGAAGACATCGTAGATGGTGATGCTTTTTGTTTGTGAGACGGTCTGGTCTTCTTTAGCTTCAGCATGATGAACTCCAGCCTGGTTTTCTGTGATCTGAAACCACACTCTGTCCTCCAGCTTCACACCTAGAACATGGTTGACCAGGGTGTTGATGAGGGTTGTCTTCCCTGATCCAGTTTCTCCAACCATTATGATGGTTCTGTTGGTTTTATGGTGGTCTTGTTTTCCAAAAGACCATCTTCTAACCGTTCCCTCTTCATCTAGAACTTGTCTTTCCATTGGAAGCTGATAAAGTTTCGGACATTCTGATGGTATCAACACACTTCTGCTTATTAAGTCATCAAGGAATCTTTTCCTGTAAAGCAATTATGAGAAGATTAGAAAATTGTAGACATGTCTTGTCTTTAAACTTTATTGATCTATTTTAGTTCTGGGCAACTTTCCTATCTTCTGTTCCAATCTGCTTTATTAAAACGGATTTTCAATAAAGGTTTTTTTTAATCTAGACTTGGACTGAAGACCAAACACAAAGACAGCAAGAGAACCAGGCTGTTCCAATTCTGGGGTTTCTTCAAATGTCAACCACAAACGGACTCATTTGATGAATCTGGGTCCAATCTTTCCCATTATTCATTGTGTGGATGCTTCCTGAAGCTTTCACAAACATTCAGTTAGAGTTACCACTAAACTGGAGGTTTTCATCCTTTTTTTCTCCAATAGACGTTCACCCCTCCATCCCCTCTGGCTTCGGTTTTCCATACTTACTTGTGTGACTGCAGTGATGGATTTTGTTCTGTTTAAAGAAAGACAGAATCAACATTTATGTTCATACTTAATGCAACATAACTTAGTCAGCGAAGGATTTCAAGACATCGTGGTTTTTAAAACGACACGCTGCTGGTGATCAGTAAAAGTAGACAACTGCTAACCACTTTTATCTCCTCATGGTCTAGAGATGTTCAGGTCCATTGTTTATCATAACCTCTCTTTTCTACTGTAAGACGGGACGTCGCGGAGCCATGACATTCCTGTGCCTTTGTTGTGCATGGAGATTCAACACCTCCGTTTTGCATGTCCTTTGTCGGACGGCATTGCAACAGTTGCCGGTCCTCCCCCGAGCCAAACGTGTGAGGTGTCGGCCGTCAGGACCGCCCACTCTCTTTGTCTTCCCCAGACGGGAGGCACCGGGGGCGTGACGTCAGAAACAACAGGTTCTGATTGGTCTGTGACAGCTTCCTGTAGGCCAGGTGTATAAAGATCTGTTCACGTGTGGGGAAGGAGCTTCAGTTTCTTTCCCAGCTTCCTTTCCATCGAAACCGGATTTTCCGTTTTTTGAGTCTGCTCCTTCTTCTCATTTTCTCCTGGCTTCTCTCTCTCTCTCTCTCTTTACTTTTCTTTTCATTTTGGTTTTCTCTGTAACACTGGTACATTTTTAGATATATTTTACAACATTCACATGTAATAATTTACCCGTGTTAATAAATTAGAAACTGTTCATTTTTTAACCTCTATTGTGCCACGCCTCTCTCTGCCAGGTAACATCAAGTTGGAGTGGTTTGAATACAGTGCTTTTGTGGGTAGAGAGAGAGCTTTTTTACTCTGTTCTCCCACAGTTTTTACACTACTCATTTCAGTTCTGTGCAAACAATGCTAAAAATAAAAAATTATGAACACGTTACTGGTAATAATGACACCTGACGGACCTGCGCAGATGGTTTTAGTAACAGGTTCACTCTGCTGGCCGCTGCTCAGCACAGTGGAGACGCTGATCACGTTCTCCACGTCCGGTTCTAGTTCCGCTAGAGAACACTGGTGAGAACAGGTAGTGATGGTCTTCTCCCATTTTCCACCCCTGAAGACAGTGACCAGGTATGAGATGTCCTCCACTCCGGCTGGTTTACTCCATGATAAGGAAGCAGATGCAGATCCCACATCAACGTGCAGGTGCTGAGGCTGAGGAATTTCTAGAAAAACATTTAATTTACTATTAGCTGACGAAATTCTGACACTTAAATTCTGCAACATGAATACCTGTGAGGACTTTTGCTGACACACATGGACTTTGTTGGTCTCGGTCACCATCACTGATGGTGGCTACAGAAAATTCATACTCCTCTCCTGGACTGAGACCCTGAAAGGTCATCTCCACACCCGGAACATCCAGAGTGTGCTGTTTCCCTCCCTGCCTCCACTTTATCCTGAAAATCTGGTCTCCAGCCAGACCTTCAGGAGCTCCCCAGCTCAGACACACCGAGTCTGAACTCACTGAGGTGACCTGGATCTGACCAGGAGGAGGGAGACCTGGGTGTAACGAAACAGCAGAAGATCAGTAAAGGAACTTGATAAATTATCCATCCATTTCTAAATGGGATTTTATTCAACTTTACTGTCAGTCCACAAGAAATGTACCTTCTCTGATTAGGTGACCTTGTGCTCTTGAATAAAGATCCTACAGAAATAAAACCACATTGTATAATAGGCAAAAAAAAAACGACAATGATGAGAAAAATGAAGATCTAGACAGACGTGGCTGGTGAGAACTGAACAGATAAAAGATCTGAAACGCACAGCACACCTTCCAGTAGAACAGAGCAATATTCCCCAGGTCTTCAACAGATGAAACGATGAGTGTGAAAAGGCGATGCAACATCAAACCAGACATGTAAACCGGTGGGCGATATCTGACACCATCACATGAGTGTCCAAAACGCAGGAATTTAAGCGTGATCTTTAATTGACGTTGAGGTATCCAGCTCGGTTCCTTGAGATCTACCGTCATTATACATATTAAGTTAATTCAGCTGTAACTAATGATTTTATTAAGTTGATCAAATGTGATTTGGCATTGAGTAGGATGGAAAGCCCTGCATCTGAAAGCCACGTATCTGAACACGGAGGTCACCAGGTTTTACTTGATATCATCTCGTCGTCTCTCCTGAACGAAGCCCTCTGTATGTCTGCGGTCAGACCGGATTTTCCGGTTCATAAATACGTTTCAGCGCTTGGAGACTGTAATTAATACTGTAATTAAAGCAAACGGCGCTTCAACACAGAACTAGTTTGAGGGGGTGCACATTCACGCAACAGCCTTATTACAGGTCACAGCGTACAGATCATATTAAAGAATGTAATTAACCCGCGTCTGACCTTCAGATCAGGAGAAAGAGAGATGTGGAGGTTTTCCCCGTCGAGGAGGACGATCTCGTGCTCTTTGGTATCCAGAACTCTTTGTCGAACTTTTTCAGTCACGCAGGAGAAAGAAATATTTCTTTTATTATTATTATTGCTGTATTAATAAAGTGCAGTTTACTCAAGCTTAAATCAAATGATTTTTAACATTTAACACAAATGTGGGGAATTCTGGGATTGAAATTGCTGGATTATCAGGGCCACATTAAAAAGTATAATAATGTTCTCCATGTTGTACCAAGCATCACCATTAACATTTTTAATAATCTTCACCACTAAACTGATGACATTTTTATTACGTTTCGGTCCTGTTATAAAATATAATAAATGATTACAAAACAGAGCACATCATTTCCTACATATGATGAACGTTCTCTGAATGTTCTCTGAATGTTCTCTCCACGTTCAATGGGGACTTGACTCCACCGTTCAGGGATCTATATCCTGGTTTACGGTTTATGCAAACACTGTTATGAAAGGCTGAGGGCGGGGTTATAAAAGAATCACTCATATGTGGGTTTTTTGGAACTGAGGTCCTTGGGGGGTTTAAATATTTGACAAAACTCTCAAAAACTGATTTTTTTTTTCCTACCTTTCTTTTTCAGGAAAGAGATCTTGTAGACGTTCTCTGCTACGTTTTCTACATCCCCACAGTCTCCACCTCCTGACTTCCTTGTTAGTTGAAAGTAGACCTTAATTTTCATCTTCTCTTTGTCATTCAGATCCTTAGCTGTGAAGAAGACATGGTGCTCCATGGTCGAGTAGAAATGTCTCCACCACACGCCTCTCTGTTCTGAAGATAGATTGTCCACGTCTGAGCACTTTTACTTTCGCTTCAGCTTCTTTAACACTCTGTCATGTGACCAGTGTTGAGCAGGAACATGTAGAACCTTCTAAAACATGTTGTAACGTATTTAATATCGCGCATATTTTTATGGGTACAAAGCAGCTTCAGTCTAGTCAGAGTCTGACGTCTTATTAGAAACGTGGAACGACTAAAAGTGATTTTCATAGCCACCTAAAAGACCTAAAAAGGTTTATTCATTTCGATCGTGTAGCACGAATGTCAGCACAGTTGAGCTGGCAGGTTGGAAAGAGAACGTTGTTCAGGTGAAACTCCAGAAACTTGGTTGATGTGGTGGCTGAGGCCACACAGATGGTGTTTTTGTCATTCCACCCTCAGAGCACTGCCCTCAGAACAGTACGGGGCGGGGTTCCACCACCAGAGTACTGAGGGGGCGGGGCTCCATCCTCAGAGCAATGCAGGGGCGGGGTTCCACCCTCAGGGTACTGCGGGGGCGAGGCTCCACCCTCAGAGCACTGCCCTCAGAACAGTACGGGTGGGGTTCCACCCTCAGGGTACTGAGGGGGCGAGGCTCCACCCTCAGAACACTGCGGGGGCGAGGCTCCACCCTCAGAGCACTGCCCTCAGAACAGTACGGGTGGGGTTCCACCCTCAGGGTACTGAGGGGGCGAGGCTCCACCCTCAGGGTACTGAGGGGGCGAGGCTCCACCCTCAGGGTATTGAGGGGGCGAGGCTCCACCCTCAGAACACTGCGGGGGCGAGGCTCCACCCTCAGAACACTGCGGGGGCGAGGCTCCACCCTCAGAGCACTGCCCTCAGAACAGTACGGGTGGGGTTCCACCGTCAGGGTACTGAGGGGGCGAGGCTCCACCCTCAGATCACTGTGGCTGTAGACACACAAAGCCGTACAGCGTTAATGGTTTCTGTGTTTGGGGATAAAAGCTGTCTGATCAGAACCCTCATCACCTCATCACCTCAACACCCCCACCTATCATAACAACATCGTCATATTTCACATTACGGTTCTGAAATGGCTTTCTGAAGAGAATAAAAGATACTGTTCTCCAGTGAACATTCTTTTCATCAATAAAACATAAACTGAGCCCAACAAATGAGCCAAAAGTAGAGAACGTTCCATCGGTTTTTAAAAACCATCATCAGCAGTCAGATCCGCCACCTGCTGCTCCCTCCAAGTCACAATCACCACAGCACCCCCAGGTCAAAAGCAGGGATGGAACCCTCAAGGATTCAGGGGCAGAGACGAACCTGCTTGATGTCGATCTGGCAACTTGTTGGTGTCTACCTGTTACTTGAAGTGAACCTCCCAGGACCGTCCTGGGGCTGGACGAGACCCACCGCGAGGAGTCCGCACTGTTTTACCTCACAGCCACCCCCACGGCACCCTTGTGCTGGGTTATCCATGGCAGGTCCTGCCATATTAGCAGAGTCCACACTGAAGTTAACAGGTGTCCCCATAGAAGCAGTACTCCTCATGGAACAGGAGACTCTGGTCTCACATGCTGGACGCTGTCAGTAAAACACTTTTATTCTACAGGGATTTCATGTTACAGCTGTGTGCATTTTCAATAATTATATCATATCATAAATACGTATACCCAACACACCTGGTAGGCGGTGAAGTTGTTAATAGTGGAAGAGCATCTTCCTTCATCTCCTCCCACTGCCAATCAGCCGGACTGGTCGACTGAAATCTCGACAGCCTCACTTGCGTCCCCTTTATATAAAATTCCCCTTCTTATAAAATCACATTCATAGATCCTACACGGTATGATATGCAGTGAAATGCTTTTAGAACTCGGTTGGAGCAGTGGCGGCGGCAACCTCACCGGCGCCATCTTGGTTGGTTTAATTTTTTTTTTTGTGGGGGGGTTTGACGAGTGACTCTGATGCGGATGTTGAAATGCTCATTGGATTCAGCGAGAGTTTGTCCAGAACGTGAATACCGTAACTACGGGCTCGCAAGATGGTGCAGGAGCTTCAGCTTTTGCCAACTGGAGTGTCAGCGTGAGCTTGAGCTCAGAAAGTTGGAGCAGGAGGTTGGAATGGAACGTGACCAAGAACCAGCGGTGCTGAGGTGCTTTTGTGTAAAGCTCCAGTTCGGGTTAAGTCTAGGATGGCTGTCGTATGGCGGTGCGTCTGTTTTGAGGGACTACTGTCTCTCTCTCAGGGTATTAGTCCCCAGAACAGTGTGGAGTTCCCAGTTTCCTCTATAATTTCGTATTTCTGTGGAAGTGGGGAAATCATATTTGGTTGGACCATAGCTTGCGTAAGTTCTGCCCTGTTATATTTTTGCTTCTGACTGAGAAGTTGGGGGTCTGTAAGTGTACTGTTTGGTTTTCCACCGCTTCTTTTTGGACCTTCGTCATTTTTGATTAGAGATTTGTTGAATAGTGCAGATATTGTATTTGAGGAGGAATGCTTCATCTTGTGCTCTTTTGGATCAAATAAACAAAATGTAATGACATATATAAAGTTTAATTAGAACAACATCAATATCAGATTGGGGTGTGTGTGTGTGTGAGGCGCTGGCATCATGCGTCCTGAGCGGTGAGGAGGGTATTTCTTCTCGGTAGAGACAGTGATGGTGTACTCAGTTCCAGGATTCAGGTTGGTGATTTCTGTGCTCCATGAATCCGTGAAGAAGGACTTTTCCAAACTCCCGTCACTGCAGTAGGAGATCAGGAAACAATATGGACTCTTCATCCAGCCATGTGACAAAATCCATCTGAGTTTACAGGACGTAGTAGAGACCGAGACGACAGTCAACTCCTCAGGAACTGGGAGAGCTGGAGCACAAAATATATCAAAGAATCAGGAACAGGAAATGTGCAGAACATTAAAAGTGATGAAGTGAGTATTAAACAGGAAGTTCCGCCTCGACAGGAACTTGAAAAAGTGCTGCACTGTGACGGAAATTAATAATGTTGTAATTATTAAGATCGGACCTGTGTGGATGTTGGTTGAAGTTTCTTGACTCCTCCCTCCGTGTTTAACCTCGGTCCAGACAGTAAGCGTGTACGGAGTGTCTGGTTTCAGCTCTGTGAGTTCTGTCCTGGATGAATCTGTAGAGATGGACTCTGTTTTACTCCCTTTACTCCAGTAAGAGATCAGGAAACTGTGTGGAATCTGATCCATCCCATGTGGTGGAATCCAGCTGATCTTAGCAGATGTAGCAGAAACTGAGACCACAGTCACCTTCTCTGGAGCTGGAACTCCTGGAAATGATTCTTCTTGATTATAAAGTTGAATAAATAAAATAATTATTAGGTAATATTAATAAGTCGTCTCCCTTACGTGTACAGAAGGGTCTAGTGAGCGTCCTGCTCTTATGTCCACTGCTCAGTACGGTATGGACACCGATCGTATATTCTGTTGCCGGCTTTAATCCAGATAAGGAATATCTGAGGTGATCAGTATAAAAGATCTCCTCCTCTTCACCATCACTACGGAGGGACAGCAGGTAGGACGCCTGGTCCACTCCTTCAGGTTTACTCCATGTTACTGAGGCTGATGTTGTACCTTTGGTCACTGAGAGACATTCTGGTGGAGGGATCACTGGAATGAAGAAGATGTTTATAAATGGTTTATAAATGAAAGATCCTTTAATAAACTTGTGTGAACTTCTACCTGTACAGACGGATGCCGTCACACTGCGACTCTGACTGCCAACGTCACTTAATGCAGCGACGGAAAATTCGTACTCCTTTCCTGGTCTGAGTCCATCAATGGTGACTCTGTGAGCTGCATTCATGATACATTTCTGGTCTCCATCCTGGTTCCAGGTCAGTTTGAAGCTCAGGTTCCTGGTCCATCCTTCAGGAGCTCCCCAGCTCAGAGACACAGAGTCTGGTCTCACTGAAGTAAAAATGATCTGTCCAGGAGGTGGCAGAGCTGGGAATGAAGAACAGGTCAGGAAGGTCAGAACATACCTGGTTAAAGTGAAGTGAAGTGATTGTCACATGTGATACACAGCAGCACAGCACACAGTGCACACAGTGAAATTTGTCCTCTGCATTTAACCCATCACCCTGAGTGAGCAGTGGGCAGCCATGACCGGCGCCCGGGGAGCAGTGTGTGGGGACGGTGCTTTGCTCAGTGGCACCTCAGTGGTACCTTGGCGGATCGGGATTCGAACCGGCAACCTTCTGATTACGGGGCCGCTTCCTTAACCGCTAGGCCACCACTGCCCGTTAAGATGGGTCTGGCTTCCTCGCACTGTCACAGCTCTTCACAGGCTCATCTTTCAACATTACCAACCTGTGCATACAGATGCTGAGACGTTTGGACTTTGCTTCCCATCATTGCTCCATGTGCAAACCCTGAATTCGTACTCTTGTCCTGGATCCAGTCCATGGATCTCAGCATTTAAACCAAGAACATCCAGGTGGTACTGTTTCCCTCCCTGTTCCCAGCTCATCCTGAACCTCTGGTCTCCAGCCAGACCTACCAGACCTTCAGGAGCTCCCCAGCTCAGAGACACAGAGTCCGAACTCACTGAGGTGACCTGGATCTGACCAGGAGGAGGGAGACCTGGATGGACATAATAGTCATGGTTTTCACAACTTTCAGTTCCATATCTGAGATTATAACCAGTAATTAGTCCTTAAATCTGCTTTACCTTGCCATTTTTGGATCATCTGAACCACAGGTCTGCTCTGATGTCCACTACTCAGGACAGTGGAGAGAGTGACTGTGTATTCCTCATCAAAATGCAGTCCATTTAAGGAAAACTGGAGAGATGTAATTGAGTAGTTCTTCACATGGTTCCCTTTACACCAGACTGTTAACAGGTAGGAGACGTGCTCCACGTCTGGAGGTTCATTCCATGTGAGTGAAGCAGAAGCTAGATGCCTCTCCAGTTCCAGGTCTTCTGGAGGAGGGACCTCTGCAAGAAAACAAAAAGGTACGAGGGCTTAGAGAAGAACGGCTGATGTTAAGACTCTCCTGTAAATCAGATGGTAGATCAGATGTATCTGTTACTGATTTTTGCAATCTGTAGGCCACACCCTCACAGATACGCAAGATAAGGACCACAAATTTTAATGTAATGCTAAATTATTATAATTCATATTAGCTAAAAAAATGTTCACTACTTATTCTACATTGTTCCAAGTTTTCACGTCTAAATCCGAGCAACCGTGGTCTGGGGACAGTGGGGTATATGTGTATATGTGAGTTATGATATAACACTGGGAAGTTATTATTACAGTTTTTATATGTGACGGATCTGAATTTGAACAGTTTACAGTTCAGTCTGTAAAACTGAAACTATCACAGTGACTCCGCCCCTTCCCATGTAACACGCCCATATGGGTGGTACACAGGTACCAGACAGGTGGTCCATATCAGCCCCATCTTAATAACCCCAGAACCCAGATGGGGGGCAAGAGTCGCCCCTGATTTACCTGCAGACATGAAGAAGACTCGGACCAACATGGACCTCGCCGCCTTTTCTGGCTTTTGGATGTTGGGGGCGGGTCTACTTTAAGAACATAAGGACCGCGCAAGCGGAAAAATATATGGTGTTCCTGCTTTTGAATGTCTGTTGAATGAGTAACTAGACAGATTTGAATATTGAACATTTACAAGTACATAACTCCACATGTGTTCATTCATAGTTCATTCACGGGCCAGTGGTGGCCTAGCGGTAAAGGAAGCGGCCCCGTAATCAGAAGGTTGCCGATTCGAATCCCGATCCGCCAAGGTGCCACTGAGCAAAGCACCGTCCCCACACACTGCTCCCCGGGCGCCTGTCATGGTGCCCACTGCTCACTCAGGGTGATGGGTTAAATGCAGAGGACAAATTTCACTGTGTGCACCGTGTGCTGTGCTGCTGTGTATCACATGTGACAATCACTTTACTTTATAACTTGACTTTATAGTTTTGATGCCTTCAGTGAGAATCTACCAATGTAAATGGTCATGAAGATAAAGAAAACATATTGAATGAGAAGATGTCCAGACTTTTGGCCTGTACTGTATGTACAGTGGAGGAAATAATTATTTGACCCCTCGCTGATTTTGTAAGTTTGTCCAATGACGAATAAATGAAAAGTCTCTGAACAGCATCATTTTAATGGTAGGTTTATTTTAACAGTGACAGATAGCACATCAAAAGGAAAATTGAAAAAATAACTTTAAATAAAAGATAGAGACTGCATTTCATTGAGTGAAATACGTATTTGAACTAATACTTAGTGGCAAAACCCTTGTTTGCAAGCACAGAGGTCAAACGTTTCTTGTAGTTGATGACCAAGTTTGCACACATTTTAGGAGGAATTTTGGTCCACTCCTCTTTGCAGATCATCTCTAAATCACTAAGGTTTCGAATCTGTCTCTGTGCAACTTTGAGCGTCAGCTCCCTCCATAGGTTTTCTATTGGATTAAAGTCAGGAGACTGACTAGGCCACTCCATGACCTTTATGTGCTTCTTCTTGAGCCACCCCTTTGTTGCCTTTGCTGTATGTTTTGGGTCATTGTCGTGCTGGAACACCCATCCACGACCCATTTTCAATTTCCTGGCAGAGGGAAGGAGGTTGTCGCTCAGGATTTTACGATACATGGCTCTGTCCATTTTCCCGTTGATGCGGTGAAGTTGTCCTGTGCCCTTAGCAGAAAAACACCCCCAAAGCAAAACGGTTTCCACCTCCATGCTTGACAGTGGGGACGGTGTTTTGGGGGTCATAGGCAGCATTTTTCTTCCTCCGAACACGGCGAGTTGAGTTAATGCCAAAGAGCTCAATGTTGGTCTCATCTGACCACAGCACCTTCTCCCAGTCACTCTCTCAATCATTCAGGTGTTCATTGGCAAACTTCAGACGGGCCTGCACATGTGCCTTCTTGAGCAGGGGGAACTTGCGAGCACTGCAGGATTTTAATCCATTGCGGTGTAATGTGTTTTCAATGGTTCTCTTGGTGACTGTGGTCCCAGCTACTTTGAGGTCAATAATTAACCCCTCCCGTGTAGTTCTAGGATGATTTCTCACCTTTCTCAGAATCATTGAGGTAGGATCTTGCGTGGAGCCCCAGACCGAGGTCGATTGATGGTCATTTTGTGCAGCAACAGTTGCCACCTTCCCTCCCAGCTTCTTACTAATGGTTTTGTATCCCATTCCAGCCTTGTGCAGGTCTACAATTTTGTCTCTGACATCCTTGGACAGCTCTTTGGTCTGATATGGACCACCTGTCTGGTACCTGTGTACCACCCATATGGGCTTGTGTCACAGAGAGCACCAGACCAGACAGAGAGACGGCGACCCGGAAGCGGAAACGAGAGCGGGCAGCGTAGAGTATAAAAGTCAGGTAACCCCGAGGAGACGCTGCCCGCTCTTTGAGTTGAATGTATTTCCCAGAGACGCTAGTCTTGTTTTCCCCACGTCCAGCTGACTAGAATCCACGACCACGACCTTTGCCTGTCCCCTTTGTTACGATGATCTCCTGACGGATTCCACCTGGACACCATGACCTTCGCCTGCCACTGACACTGAGTTTGCCTGCCCCTTGTAAGAAGACGATCTCCCCGCTACCCCCCACGAAGCCCTAGTTCCCTCCACGCCACGCTGCGGCGCGCCCACGACTACACCTCCGGCCTCCCTCTCCCCGACCAAATGCCTCCGGTCCTCCTCCCCAGCGCGTCCTATGTCTGCTCCCCGTGCGACGACTTGTCCCCTTGCTCCCAGCATGCCTGCAAATGCGTCCCCGAACTCCAGCAGTGACAGCTTGTTACCTGGGAAGGGGCGGAGTCACTGTTATTTAACACTAATTAGTGTCACTTTTACTGAACTTTTACTTTACACTGAAAGTGTTAAATTGAACTCTGATTTGGTGTGGATCAAACTAACACTGCACAGGGAGACCTGGGATTGACAGCACAGTACCAGTGAAACAGATTAGAACATATAAACCCTGAACTCTAGATAATCTATAACTTCACACACACAGGAGCATACAGTACCTCTGTTGACAGGAAGCTCTGTATGAAGGTTCTGTATAAATGAATAAAAGAACGTAAATGTAATAATTGAACCAGAATCCTGTCAGATTGTGTAGAAGAACGTGGTTGTAAGCTGTGCTGTTGTACCTGATGTCCTTGTCCAGGCTGGATAATGATGATTTCGTGTCCATTATGCTCCACCATTGAACACAGGGCACAGACGGGTTGGTGGTCGGTGTTGCAGTAAAACTCCATCTGTCGGTGGTGCTGCTGACAGAGTCTCTGCTCCACGTCTCCGGTCACCTCCACCAGTCGGTGTCTCTGCAGTGCAGGAGACATGTAGTGCTGCCGGACGTGGAGGGGACAGTAGGAGGAGCAGAAACCACACAGAACTGCAGCAGCTCCACAGTCAGAGCTACAGCTGCCAAGAAAAGAACCTACAGTCATTATACCATACCATCATTATATGTTCTACATTATACCATCAAAATACAATCTTTGGAAACAGAAATATTTACTCTGTGATGCCACTCAAGTCTCCAGTCATGTTAGGTGGCTCCTCCTGTGACTTGTCACTCTTCATGGACAGAACACTGGGAACTGGGGAGCCTGGTTTTCCCTGCTGGCTGCTGCGAGGAACACAGAATATAAAAATGAATAATTCCATGTACTTCATTTCAAAACATCTACAGAGTAAAGTAGACCAGTCATACACAACCAGAATACAATAAATGGAATATGGAAATGTAACAGATACCCTGCGATGCCCCTGACGTCTCCATCCATTTTAGGCTGATTCCCGTCGAGAGACACTGGGAAGTCTGCTCTTCCATGTTGGGATGGTCTGAAGATGAAAATAAAATGAAGACATGAAGATAAAAAAATATTTTCATATATATATCTGTGATTTAAACTGCCTCACATATTGACTGTAGGATGAACAGAAATACCGGTTTGAAGTTCCCCACCCTGTTGCAGTATGAAACATGCTGGATCTTGTCTCCCGGTGAAGGCCTTCTTCGTGAAGACCTGCTCCATTAGGTGGGTTTAAGCTGTTCTTATGGAACGTGGAAGTTCTGAGAATTTCTCCTGGAAAGAAATAATAATCCTGTTTATCAAATCAACACAAATGAAGAGCAGCATCATTCTTTTAATAAGTGGCCCTGTATGTAGAAAGAGTTCATTTGCTTATTATCACACTGTACATCCAGGACATCATGAAATTACTGACGAGTAAAATTTTACTTTGAATATGTAATATCTTTTCATTTCTGTTCTTCTAAGATGCAAACTTGCCTCTATGCCAAATTCCACTACAATACGACCCTGTAGGAGCAAATATGGACTAAAGCATGAATTACGAACAAATACAAAACCTACCGTTTATCTTCAAACTGGGAACGATCCAAAAAGTGCGCAACGTTGCTTCGTTTCACCTCCACAGCGGAATCCCGTCTTTCTTTTCTTCTCACCTGGATTCAGAGCGAAAGTGACTGATTCCCGGAAAGAACCCAGAAAGTATCCTGAAGTTCTGCTGAGCAGCCAGTAGGGAGCAGCGGTGAATAATCACATTCTATTCAGCAATAATTTCATACTAAATATTTACATTTACGGCATTTATCAGACGCCCTTATCCAGAGCGACTTACAACCAGTAGTTACAGGGACAGTCTCCCTGGAGCAACTTAGGGTCTTGCTCAGGGACACAATGGCAGTAAGCGGGATTTGAACCTGGGTCTTCTGGTTCATATACGAGTGTGTAACCCACTACCACCCTACCACACATTTTAGTCTTTAATAATTGAATCTAATTCTGCTATTGATTATTGATTATTACTGCATATTGATTATTACTTATACTTGCTGTATTGCATTATTAAATATTCTCAAGATATTTGTCTTGCTTTTGTTATGTTGTAGAGGAAATTAAATGCTTCATTTACATTTACGGCATTTACCAGACGTCCTTATCCAGAGCGACTTACAATCAGTAGTTACAGGGACAGTCCCCCCCTGGAGACACTCAGGGTTAAGTGTCCTGCTCAGGGACACAATGGTAGTAGGTGGGATTTGAACCTGGGTCTTCTGGTTCATAGCTGAGTGTGTTACCCACTAGGCTACTACCACCCTATTTAATATTATTTTGTGTGAATGATTAAATGTACTCAATAAATAATTATGCTCTATTAAAAATTGAGTAAAATCCATTAAAAACCCTCACAAGGATTTTTTTTTACCAACATTTAGACACAAAAGTTCCATGAAGAGGTTTTCAGTGTCGGTACCAGCGTGGGACCAGAACGTGAGCTCGTGTAGAAGGAAACGAGAAACGCCGGTGCGAGTTTCCTCTGGTTCAATATGTGAACGAGAGCCGCAACGCAACACCACACGTTGGAAGGGACGGGATGAGAGAGAAGAGTGGACACTGGAGACTCACGACTGGACTACTGTAGCTCCCTTCTAGCTGGTCTACCTCTATGTACCATCCCACCTCTACAACTCATACAAAATGATCTTCAACCTTCCCAAGTTCTCCCACACCGCCCCTCTGCCAGCGGTGGCCTAGTGGTAAAGGAAGCGGCCCCGTAATCAGAAGGTTGCCGGTTCGAATCCCGATCCGCCAAGGTGCCACTGAGGTGCCACTGAACAAAGCACCGTCCCCACACACTGCTCCCCGGGGCCTGTCATGGTGCCCACTGTTCACTCAGGGTGATGGTTAAAAGCAGAGGACACATTTAATTGTGTCACCGTGTGATGTGCTGCTGTGTATCACATGTGACAATCACTTCCCATTTTTTCTAGTGTTTCTTAATTAAACTGAACCGAGTCGCCCCTGATTTATGGATCGTCGTGAAGACAACTGGTGTGAAGGCCGAACTGAACTGTGTGTGTGTGTGTTTGTGTGTGTTTGTGTGTGTTTGTGTGTGTGTGTTTGTGTGTGTTTGTGTGTGTGTTTGTGTGTGTGTGTTTGTGTGTGTGTGTGTGTGTGTTTGTGTGTGTGTGTTTGTGTTTGTGTGTGTGTGTTTGTGTGTTTGTGTTTGTGTGTTTGTGTGTGTGTTTGTGTGTGTTTGTGTGTGTTTGTGTGTGTGTGTGTGTTTGTGTGTGTGTGTTTGTGTGTGTTTGTGTGTGTGTTTGTGTGTGTTTGTGTGTGTGTGTGTGTGTGTGTGTGTTGTGTTTGTGTGTTTGTTTGTTTGTGTGTGTTTGTGTGTGTGTTTGTGTGTTTATCATCCGCGGAGTGATTTGACTGATGGAACGATGGTCATTTCACGAGGATCTGGCTGCTTTAACACGGTGTGATTACAGGACCTCAGTGTTGGTGACACGTTGTGTAGATGTTCGGTCATTCCTGCATTGTGGTTTTGCTGCATTGTTGCTTCGATCTTCTCACTGTCGACTCCAGCTGAACAGGAAACGTCTCACGTAGGTCACGTGACAGTATTACAGATGCATTTTATACCCAGATGACCTTTTCATTCATCACTGCGTTGTGTGTCTGGTCAGTCGGTACAGAACCAGAACACGGAACCCGGACTTGGTTTAATAACAACCAGCATCTGTTAAAGAACTCAACCGAAACAGGATGCAGCGAGCAGAGCTTCCGTCTCAGCTGGTTGGCAGGAAATGTGGTGAGATCTTCAGATCTCTATCGTTTCACATAACTGCAGCGGTTCGGGGAAGAAGCTCTCGCAGGCACAGGTCAGTAGAACCAGTAATCCAGTAGAACCCCGGCAGGAGGGACGTTCTTCTGCTGTAGACATGCGGCATCATCTGGACTGTGTCTCTGTCAGGAGGGGGACAGCAGAAGGTTTTAACCGTTAATCCGTTTCCGGTGAACATAAATTACGTATGTGGGGAAATGTTCTGAATAACAAGTGTTCAGATGCCCGGGGCCAGCGGGGGCCAGCGGGGGCCAGCGGGGGCCAGCGGGGGCCAGCGGGGGCCAGCGGGGGCCAACGGGGGCCAGCGGGGGCCAGCGGTTACGGAAGCGGCCCCGTAATCAGGAGGTTGCCGGTTCGAATCGCCGCTGAGCGAAGAACCACCAAGGGTAACGGTTAAATACAGAGGACACATGTCACCGTGTCACCGCGTGCTGCGCTGCAGTCACTTCACTTTCACTTTTCTTATGTGTGACTTTTTCACCTCCAGAGGACGCTGATTGCCAAAGCTGTTCAGAACTTGGTGGAAGATGGGGAACAGTCCATGTGGGGTCAACGGTGGGTCTGAGCAATGATCTTATCTCTGATGGCTTGGTTTATTTACTGGTCCTTCACCACGTGCTGCGTGAACACTGAGGTCCACAGATGCTGATTCTGGATTAAACACCTCCAGACATCTTCAGACCGAACCCTTCAGGAGCTCCTCTGACACTCTTCTTTTTACCTTCTGCAGGACATAACATCTCGTCAGATAACAAAATTAAAATCGTGCTGATTGGCAGGAGATATGCTGGGAAGAACATCGTGGGAAACACCATGCTTGGTAAAAACGTCTTCAGATCCTGCTTGCGTTTCGGCAAGCGATCAAAGGGCAAAGGCAGGGTCGGGGACAAGAAAGTAACGGTGTTCCGAATAAACGGCTGGTCAGGAGACCTGAGCATGCAGAACAAGAAGCAGAAGAAAATAAGGAAGAAGATTGTGGAAACCATGATGAAACAGCCAAACGCCTTGATCTGGATCGTCCCAGAAGACGATTCCTTTCCTCAAGAGACGATGGACACGCTGGAGTCTCTGCTCAACACCAGAGTTTGGGATTACACACTTCTGCTCTTCACCACAACCGAAGATGAGGACAACTTCAACTTTGACACACATATCAGAAGCAATGGCCTTCGTGAGACCGTGGACAAGTTCAAAGATCTGGCCATTTTCAACACTGCCATGAGCGAATCAGGACGCTTGTGGAAAACATTACAGGAGATGATGGATGGTGGCAGATGCTTTGAAATGTCACCAGTGACACACAGAAGGAGGAAGATGACCCAACACGGGGCTGGAAGTCAGCAAAGCAGAAAAGATGAAAACGCTGAGGAGATGGTGGAACATCTCGTACAACCCCAGGTTTCAGCATGTTTACAACAGAGAAGCGGTAAAGTTCATTAAAAATACAATCACATTTAACTTAATTCATGTAGACGTTCGTTAGATACACAGCAATAATCAAATTTCATATATATGAGTCTTCATCCTAAAATATCTTGTAAAGAGGCGGGTAATTCAGGTCCAGCATGCAAAAACCCTCAGCAGGATTTGGAAGGCAACCAGAAAAGAACTGTATTGTGACAAAAGAAAAGCCTGTGAGGTCCATGTTGGTCTTCTTCACGATGGCAGTTAATAAAGTGAGCAGTGTGTGGGGACGGTGCTTTGATCAATGGAACCTCAGTGGCACCTCGGAGGATCGGGATTCGAACCGGCAACCTTCTGTTTACGAGGCCACTTCCGTAACCGCTAGGCCGCCACTGCCTTCAAATCAGGGGTTATCCACTAGGCTATTACCACTACCGTTTAGAATCTTTCCCAGTCTTAAGGACCTATTACATTAATATAGTGAAATTTCAGGCTGTAACCCTGAGTGTCTCCAGGGGGACTGTCCCTATCAGTACTGACTGTATGGCGCTTTGGATAAGGGCGTCTTGTACATGCCGTAATTGTCAGTTTTTGGATCTTTGTCCCTCGTCTTAGTGAGGATTTTTACTTCCTGTACCTGAACTCTACATCCCTGTAAACCTCACGGCTGAATTGATTTAATAAGGTTGAAACAGAATCCTGGTGAGGATTTTTACTTCCTGGACCTGGACTCTACATCTCTGTAAACCTCACGGCTGAATTGATTTAATAAGGTTGAAACAGAATCCTGGTGAGGATTTTTACTTCCTGGACCTGGACTCTACATCTCTGTAAACCTCACGGCTGAATTTATTTAATAAGGTTGAAACAGAATCCTGGTGAGGATTTTTACCTCCTGGACCTGGACTCTACATCCCTGTAAACCTCACGGCTGAATTTATTTAATAAGGTTGAAACAGAATCCTGGTGAGGATTTTTACTTCCTGGACCTGGACTCTACATCTCTGTAAACCTCACGGCTGAATTGATTTAATAAGGTTGAAACAGAATCCTGGTGAGGATTTTTACTTCCTGGACCTGGACTCTACATCTCTGTAAACCTCACGGCTGAATTTATTTAATAAGGTTGAAACAGAATCCTGGTGAGGATTTTTACTTCCTGGACCTGGACTCTACATCCCTGTAAACCTCACGGCTGAATTTATTTAATAAGGTTGAAACAGAATCCTGGTGAGGATTTTTACTTCCTGGACCTGGACTCTACATCCCTGTAAACCTCACGGCTGAATTTATTTAATAAGGTTGAAACAGAATCCTGGTGAGGATTTTTACTTGCTGGACCTGAACTCTACATCCCTGTAAACCTCACGGCTGAATTGATTTAATAAGGTTGAAACAGAATCCTGGTGAGGATTTTTACTTCCAGGACCTGAACTCTACATCCCTGTAAACCTCACGGCTGAATTTATTTAATAAGGTTGAAACAGAATCCTGGTGAGGATTTTTACCTCCTGGACCTGGACTCTACATCCCTGTAAACCTCACGGCTGAATTTATTTAATAAGGTTGAAACAGAATCCTGGAGAGGATTTTTACTTTCTGGACCTGAACTGTACATCTCTGTAAACCTCACGGCTGAATTGATTTAATAAGGTTGAAACAGAATCCTGGTGAGGATTTTTACTTGCTGGACCTGAACTCTACATCTCTGTAAACCTCACGGCTGAATTTATTTAATAAGGTTGAAACAGAATCCTGGTGAGGATTTTTACTTGCTGGACCTGAACTCTACATCTCTGTAAATCTCACGGCTGAATTTATTTAATAAGGTTGAAACAGAATCCTGGTGAGGATTTTTACTTGCTGGACCTGAACTCTACATCCCTGTAAACCTCACGGCTGAATTTATTTAATAAGGTTGAAACAGAATCCTGGTGAGGATTTTTACCTCCTGGACCTGAACTCTACATCTCTGTAAACCTCACGGCTGAATTTATTTAATAAGGTTGAAACAGAATCCTGGTGAGGATTTTTACTTCCTGGACCTGGACTCTACATCTCTGTAAACCTCACGGCTGAATTTATTTAATAAGGTTGAAACAGAATCCTGGTGAGGATTTTTACCTCCTGGACCTGAACTCTACATCTCTGTAAACCTCACGGCTGAATTTATTTAATAAGGTTGAAACAGAATCCTGGTGAGGATTTTTACCTCCTGGACCTGGACTCTACATCCCTGTAAACCTCACGGCTGAATTGATTTAATAAGGTTGAAACAGAATCCTGGTGAGGATTTTTACCTGCTGGACCTGGACTCTACATCTCTGTAAACTTCACGGCTGAATTTATTTAATAAGGTTGAAACAGAATCCTGGTGAGGATTTTTACCTCCTGGACCTGAACTCTTCATCTCTGTAAACCTCACGGCTGAATTTATTTAATAAGGTTGAAACAGAATCCTGGTGAGGATTTTTACTTGCTGGACCTGGACTCTACATCTCTGTAAATCTCACGGCTGAATTTATTTAATAAGGTTGAAACAGAATCCTGGTGAGGATTTTTACTTGCTGGACCTGGACTCTACATCTCTGTAAACCTCACGGCTGAATTTATTTAATAAGGTTGAAACAGAATCCTGGTGAGGATTTTTACTTGCTGGACCTGGACTCTACATCTCTGTAAACCTCACGGCTGAATTTATTTGGTTGAATCTTACTGGTTAGAGATGAATTTCTCAGCTCTGCTTATATCTCAGTAACAATATGTTCTTTTTTTTTAGATGACGACGTGATTCGAGATTTTGGGGTCAGTCTTGTCAAACTTTTGAATGAACTCAGTTGTGAAGAATTCAAGCGTTTCAGTTTCTTTCTGTCACGGAAGAAAGATCCATGCAAAATCCCCAAAGGCCGAATGGACGTCGACGACAGGACGCAGGTAGCTGAGCTGATGCTGAAAAGCTGGCCGGAGGATCGGTGCATCATTAACACCCGGGACATCCTGAAGGACCTCCCACGCAACGACCTGGACAAGGAGCTGGAACCCTACCTGAGCAGGATTGGGGAGAGCTGGTGAAGATCCGCTGAACGATCAGCAACTGGTGATCAGTGTCTGTGCTCAATTTGCCTCCATATCATTAAGTTCTCAGGGTGAAATCCGAGCTTCTGGTCAAGAGAGATAAAGATGAAGTTAATGATAAAGATGAGTTAATTGAGAGGAATGAAGTTGTTCTTACAAGATGTTTCGATCGGCCGGTCAGTGTCTCTCTCTCACACACACACACACACACACACACACACACATCTACTGTTCAAATCTACTGTTTAGGTCCACAAGACCAAATGGCTGGTGCAGCACAGCATGAACTAAATAAAAGCAGGAAAAGTACAATCATGCTAAACTTTACTTTACTTTACTTTACTTTATTTTATTTGGCAGACGCTTTTATCCAAAGCGACTTACAATGGGAAGACACCAGCAATTCTCGTTCGATTTCTATAGAATATCAAGTATACAAACTAAGAGCCCTGATAAGGCTTAGACTTGTCATTGAAGAACATGCTCGGAGAGTGTTGGGTGCTAGACTAAGAAAAATTATAATGTATTTATACATTTTGTATAAATACTAAACTCTTCAATGTGAATGTACTTTAGTTTTTCTTTCATTATTATTACTTTGTAGGGTTTTTTTTTGTTTTGTAACTTGGCATGTATTACTTCAGAACATCAGGAAATTAAAAAAAAAGTCAGATTAGATTTACACTCTGACCACTTGAAGCTCAAACTGAAGATTCAAGATTTTATTGTCAGTACAACACCATCATTTTTCGTCCCTGGGTGGGACAGAGTTTATTCAGTCATCCACCTCATTGCATGATGCTCGGTATTAAAATTCTGAAGCGATGAGCAGCTTGAAAATCCAAACTGTACAGACGAGGAATGAATAAAAAATTAAATACTAATCAAATAAACTGTAGATGTTTGAGTTCTGGTCTTTATATCTAGTCCTGTCTGCATATTTCTACTGTAGTCCACAGTTCTGTCCCTCTCAGCACACGCATGCCAGGCCCAGATGGGTTGGATATGGGCTGGTGTGGTCTGCTTTTGTCAGGAGGTTCCATGGTGGCCCCATGTGGGCAAGACCATATGGGCTTTAGGTGGTCTTTGTATGGGTCCTAGCTTAAACCTACATGGGCCTTGTAGACACAAATGTACACGTGGTTCTGCAGGTGGTGACCACAGACCACTTCTCGGTTCCTGTGCTTTCTGGCTGATGTTTCGGTCACTTTTGAATGATTTCACTCTGGTGGTAGCAGGAGACAGAGTCCATTCCCCTCAGGTGGTGCAGCTCAGGTAGTGCAGCATGGAATGGAAGAAGCTGAACCAGCTCCTGCTGATTCTTTTTTGGAGCTCAGGGACACAATGATAGTCAGTGGGGTTTGAACCTGGAACTTCAGATTCATAGATGAGTGTTATTCCTACTAGTCTGCTACCACCCAGCCTCTACCTCATCACAAGGTGGCGCTGTTGGCTGCATCTACACACTCTCCCGTTATACAGGACGATGATTTGGAGCTCGCTAGCGTATTTGCTCGGTGTTGAGTCTACGGGGGAACATTACGCCCATAATTCTACTTCCTGGAGCACAAAGCACACATTTCAGGGAGGATCAGAGAACATGCAAGCAGAATAATGCACAGATGGAAAGATGGACAGACAGAAAGATAAACCGAGGGGAATTCAGGAAATTCAGCTGGACGCAAATATGCAAAATATAAAATGTATAAAATACATTAAAAAATAAAATATCTCAAAAAGAGATTGTTCTGGTCATAATGTCACAGTGGCCAGTACAAAGAGTTTATATCAGACCACATCCAGATGGGGGACAAGAGTCGCCCCTGATTTACCCGCTGTCATGAATAAGACTCGGACCAACGTGGACCTCGCCGGCTTTTCTGGTTTAAGTTGTAAAGTGTTTGTCAGTTTGATCCTTGGGATACAGCTTGCTTTCAAATACAATTGAAAGATCTCCACCTTTTAATCAGTGCTTAAAAGAAGCTGATGTAGAACAGACGTTCCTCCTTTGACTCTTATTGAAATTTCAAGACGTTATTAAAGAATCAGCATGCATTGGTTCAGCAGAACACACAACTTTAATATTAAAAGTGAAAAGCCTGTGAGGTCCATGGTGGTCCGAGTCTTTGTCATGACGGTGGGTAAATGGTGGCCTTTGGGGCAGTGGTGGCCTAGCGGTTAAGGCTGCCAATCAGAAGGATGTCGGTTCAAATCCCGAGCCACCAAGGTGCCACCAAGGTGCCATTGAGCAAAGCACCGTCCCCACACACTGCTCCTCGGGCGCCTGTCATGGTGCCCACTGCTCACCAAGGGTGATGGTTATATACAGAGGACACGTGTCACTGTGACACTGTGTGCTGTGCTGCAGTGTCTCACAATGACAATCACTTTCACCAAATCAGGGGCGACTCTGGCTCCTCATCTGGGTTCTGGGGTTCATATTAAGATGGGGCTGATATGGACCACCTGTCTCGTACCTGTGTACCACCCATATGGGCGTGTTACCTGGGAAGGGGCGGAGTCACCGTCATTTAACACTAATTAGTGTCACTTTTACAGACTTTACACTGAAAGTGTTAAATTTTACCTTGTACACACGACTGTGCCCCACCCACAACAGCACCTCCATCGTCAAATTTGCAGATGACACCATTGTGGTTCTGGAGGAGATGAGTCTGCCTACAGACATGAGGTGGAGTTGCTGACGGTGTGGAGACAGACCGTAACCTGCTCCTCAACAATCCTAAAAGGAAAACTGACATCAAACCACTTTACATCAGTTGGGATGGTGTGGAGATGGTGATGGACTTCCTGGGCGTTCACAACACGGAGGACCTCAACATGATTTCAGGACCTTTCCTGAAAAACAACACCTGTCAAGATCTGCTGGTGTCCTTCTATCGCTGGTGCATTGAGAGCATTCTGTGCTTTCTAGCTGCAGTACAGCGCAGATGAAATCCCTGCCAGCAGATTCTGAAGACTGCCCAGGAGATCATGGCTGATCTTCACCCGCTCTGGACGAGCTGCACAGCTCTCGCAGCATCAAGAGAGCATAAAACATCATAAAGGATCCTCGCGTCCCGATCAGGACATGTTCCAGCTGCTGCCATCGGGCAAGAGATACAGGAGCATTAAAACCCGGACAAACAGACTAAATAACAGCTTGTTACCATCAGGAAGCTTAATGACATTTAATCCATCTCTCCACCTCCAACTCGATTCCTTTTTCATGTGCAATAAGGTTTCTACTTCACCCTTCCATTTAAATGTGAAGTTTTGTACCGTATTTTGTACTATAGCACTATATAGCTTTCTTTCTACACGCCGTATTTAAGATACCTCTCTGGCCCAGAAACTGCACCTAGTTTCCTTCTACTTGTTACCACGACAGTGAAGATATTCTGATTCTGAAGTGTGTCCTTGTTTAATCAGGGCTTAATGGTGAACGGCGTCCCAGAAATGAGTCTTTGTTGGTTTGGATGTAGCCTGAAACACGTGACCTCCACACCTAACCTATCCCTAAACCTAACCCTAACCTACTGTGGAGCTCCACACCTCACAGTGGATGCAGCCAGATGCTCTTCAAACAGCCCCTAGACCTCTGAAGGTATCTGGTAGAGTGGCAGGTTCTTCAACTTATTTCATGCTAGCGTACCGTCCCAAGAAGGTGGAATCTTTTAATAGGGTTGAGAGTAAAATGGATTAATACGTGCTTTCGCTGCGTGTTCGTAGATGGGTTAATAATTTGATGAAAATTCCAATCGTTTTTCATTATTTTATTCAGCAGATATCAGGTTCATGCTTTTATTTCTTTATCTTCTACAGACACTAAACATACCATCACCAGACACAAACTGAACCTTAACTCTATATAATGTAGATGAAACCTACGTATTATATAGTCTAATTATGATATAAATATATATTATGTATGAACGTGAAGGACAAAAACACTCAGAAATAAACCACAAATAATAAAATGACTAAAGGGAAAAATGAAAGAAACATGCAGAAACGTTCCTCCAACCCACTGGATTCTGGGACGTCAGCTTCTCCTGCACCGCGACCCAGCGCTCGAGTCTGAAGAAACGGAGGACATTTTCAGTTCAGCATGAGGCAAGACCAGAGCAAACGATGAAATGTTCTTACCTTCTCTACACAGGAGGGTCTACAGTTAATTCTGTTCAGAGGAAACGGAGATCAGAGTCAGAATTTTCACTGTGTCTGAACAAACAGAGAGAGAAGCAAGAAGAACCAACCACCTGCTGTGTAGAACTTCATTTTATGTATAATGGACCTGGCAGAGCCGATAAATGTAAAATGTTATAACAATACTTTTTAAATTACAAAATTACCACGGTAGAACTGAATCTGGCGCCCATCTGCATATATAGTTATTATTTCTATGGAATACTCCATGGAAGGTTTCATGATCCGGTCCGGAAGGGGTTACTCCGGGTCCGGAGTTTCATGTTCGTCCTGTGTAATGTTTCCTGATCGTGTACACCTGTTTATGGTCATATAAAGCTGCCCTGTTTGTGTCTATTCGCTGTTGGGTCATTGTTACAGGTTACCGGATGGTCTGTTCATCACGTATTAAACCCCTGTTACGCGACATCGTGCGAATGCGTCCTTCTTCCTCGTCATGTCCAGTCATCGCTCCAGATCACCTGCCTCGCCAAGCCAAACGAGCATGACGTCTGGATCTCTGATGTCCAGCTTTTTATATGACATAAGATCATATTTACCAGCTGTGCCAGCCCGTGCTGAATCTGTGTGAAGGCCGCATCGTTCTGTTGACTTCTCAGTAGACCCTGGTCCTCGTGGAACAGACAGTCCACTGTAATCAAGATGTTCTCTCTTTTAATAAACCTGCTGCTCTGTGGTACAACGTGGTCCGGGTCGAAGGTGTGGTGCATCACCACCAGGATGACTGGTCTAGTCTCTGCGGATGGTGAGTGTGAAATGAACAGATTTAGAAATATAGCTGGATGCATGTAAAATAATGTTGGGTTTTGAGACCATCAGCACCTTTTATTGCTGCCAGAGCTGCTTGAATGTCTGTTCCAGCACGAGAAACGATCAGACAGAACGCCAGGACAACATCACACTTCTCCTCAGACTCTGCTTCTACCAGACCTTTACTCTTAAGAAAATCCTTTACAGGCTGGATGTTCTGGCCGGGAAGTCTTCCAATAATTTGTGTGTAAAACCTGTATTTTTCTTGGAATAAAAATGTGTGCTGCTGATGTAATATATTTTATAGAAATTGACATTTCCAATGTTTTCCTCTGACTGTCTTACCTGTTCTGAAGGTAACAGTAGCAGGTTGACTCGTCCCTCCGTGTTCAAGCTCAGTACAGACAGTAAGAGTGTACACAGTGTCTGGTTTCAGATGCTTGAATTCTGTGTCTGAACCAGGACAGATGGACCCGGCTTCAGTCCCTCCAGAGGTCCGGTGAGAGATCCGGAAACTGTGTGGAATCTGATCCATCCCATGTGGTGGAATCCAGCTGATCTTAGCAGATGTAGCAGAAACTGAGACCACAGTCACCTTCTCTGGAGCTGGAACTCCTGGAAAGTACAAGATTATTTAACACCCAACTTTTAATATTCATTCATTTATAAAATATCAGAACATGTTGAGGATGGATTGTCAGGTGTCCAGTAAATGTGTTTCAGAAGACTTTTGGAGCATTTGATCTCTCACCTGTCCTGATGTTCTTGTAGACAGGTTTACTGTGGTGAAGGTTGTTCAGTACGGTACAGACCCTGATCTTGTACTCTGTATAAAACCGTAGATCATGTAGAACATGATGGAGAGACTTTGTAGAAATGGTCTGTTCTTCTTCTCCTTCACTGCTGTAGGACAGCCGGTATGAGACCTGATCTACTCCTGCTAGTTTACTCCATCTTACTGACACTGATGTTACATTCACCTCTATAGAAAGGTTCTCTGGTGCAGGAACCTGACCTGTAGAAAATAGAAGAATGAAATAAAACCCTGGTCTGTGTTGGTCCATGATGGAAAACGGTAAAACCAGGTTAAAGTCACAGGAGCATCTGTAAGGCCACCAGCGTTGTGGCTGAACCCAACCATCTCTCCCATGGACTGGGAGAAGATTCCCACACCAGCTTCTAATAACAGTCCAGCTCCTGAACAGCATGCTGGACGACCTTCTCCATACCCTGCTTTGTCGAAACTTGTTTACTGTGTTTGGCTCTTCGTATGAATCGAAATTATTATACCCATGATGCCCCAACCCCCTTTTATAGACGTTTTTTAGCTTAATTACTTACTGCATGTTAATTATTCTCCATTCATCTCCGTTGTTGGTGTGTCTGAATATGTCTGGATCTGCTGCTGTGTTCTACATCATATCTAAGAGGAGCTTTGATGTTCTAAACATCTTCACCTGATGTGCTGCACTGGAATCTAATTTAAACAGTAACAAGCACCAAACCTTCTCCTCCCGGCATCTAAGTTCATTTCCTTCGTTAAATAAGTGGATTTGTTCCTTGGTTTGGCAAGTGATGCCCGTACAACACGACCGTTATCTACAGGTGGAACGTGTCATGTTGTGGATGTTACGTGCCACAAGTCATTTTTGTCTGGTTATCTGTTCTTATACATTTTTAAAATTATTCCATATGGAACTAAACAGGCAAAAAATTATACAGCTAAATAAATTTAGATGTTATTCCTATTTATCTACCAGGGTGTACAGGCCAGTACTTCTGTACTACAACGTGAGAATGAGTAGAATATGACTTGTACCTGTGTGAAAGTTTAGAAGAGCAGGTAAACTCTCTTGTCCTTGTTTGTTCACAGTATAAACTCTGATTTCGTACTCAGTAGATGGTTGGAGGTCTTTAATCTCGGTGTTGCGTTTCTCTGTAGTGATCTGGTTAATTAATGTCCCTTTACTCAGGTAGGAGATCAGGAACGTATATGGATTCTTCAACCAGTTAGACCAGGAGGACTCCAGACTCCATCCAAGTTTAGCAGCTGTAGCAGAAACTGATTCCACAGTCAAGTTCTGTGGGGTTGGAGGAGCTGGAACAGAAATTATATCATATTAGAAAATCTAATATGAACAACAAGAGACTGAGTTTTAGACATGAAAAGGTTAAAATATATTAAATTAGTTGACTAGTACGGTACACGTACGGTACGTTACACTCGCTGCACTCTAGTGGCTGTTTTCTCACGTTTTACTGTATGTGAGGACGTCCTGGTCTGGATTTTACTCTTGGCCTGTTTTTGAAAAGTCTCTTTTGCTCATAAAGGTTTTGGTGTGTAGGACACACGCATGTTACGTGACCTCCTCATAACCCTGCAGTGTGTTGGAAATGATCCCCAATTAGTCCTTGGACATTCAGAGCTGAGGAACCAGGGGACAATGTGTCATGTACATACAGCAGAAACACGGGTGTACCATCATTTGAGCTTTCAGTGTTAGTAATACTAGAAAAAGTCTTCTCTACCTTGGTCTCTAGCCAACACGTATGAGTTGGAGATGGGCTGGTCTGGCCTGTCCAAATGGGTCCCAGTTAATTTTGGGGTGGGTTCCATGGTGGCCCCATGTGGGCAAGACGCGATGGGGAGCGACAGTTGCACTGATCTGTGTTGGTCCATGAGGGAAGTCGGGGGAGCTGAGAGAACAGGGACAATATTGCTGTTTGTCATGAAGTGCTTTGAGGAGCAGGTCCTGGCCAACATCAGTTCTAACAGCCCCATAGTGGAGATGGTGAGGAGAACCACCTTTCTTGATCACAGAGGACACCACCTCCACCGTTAAGCTCTAGTTGACTTGACCAGACTGAATAAGCGCTGCACAGCTCAGTAAAACCAGTTCTTCTAACGGAGTGAAAATCTATTTGTGCTCAATATGTATTTTATAATAATGAACTCATGCAGATTCTGTCACTGTGGATGTTACTTTACCTGTTCTGAAGGTTCTGAAGGTAGAAGCAGCAGGTTGACTCGTCCCTCCGTGTTTAAGCTCAGTCCAGGCAGTAATTTCGTAGTCAGTTTCTGGTTTCAGCTCTGTGAGTTCTGTGCTGGATGACTCTGTAGAGATGGGCTCTGGTTTATCTGGTTTACTCTCTTTACTCCAGTGGAGCAAATCTGGAGCTGGAGCACCTTCAAAAGAACCTGAAACGGGATGCGAAGTGGAGTTCTTTTGTCAGATGATTTGCAGCCCCTGTCCGTCTGGAAGTGATCATCAGTAGATGTTTATTACTCCTTCATGTGCTCAGCTCACCTTTAACCACAGTCTTTTCAACAGCTTTGCTCTGTTTGCCGTTTCTCAGCACAGTGGAGATGCTGATGTTGTGCTCCTCACCGGTGTCCAGTTGGTGAGAACATTCATGATATTTTGTGTACACGCTGTTTCTGGACACGCCCCCGCTGAGGAAGGAAACGAGATACCAGGCTTCCTCCAGCCCCGCCCTTTCCGCCCACGACACAGAGACGGTCTGTCCATCATTCTGCACCTTGACGTCTTCAGGAGGAGGAACTTCTGCCGTAAAAAACCCACGTCTCTGCAGTTAAATAGCAGCGATGAAGCTGAACAGGAGAGCTGGACCTGATTTGCAGGTATTTTCACAGAGCGTCTCCAGTCCTGCTATTGGTTGTATTTTTATTCATACAACCACTTAATGGAGCCGGTTCACAACCAGCCAATGGTAAAGCAGGACTGATAGGAATGCTCCTCCCACTTTTTAATAATAGTTGAATCGTTTATTTGTGGACGACAGGCATTAGGATCTTTTTAACCCCGTACCTGTCAGTAAGGATCCGGATGCTGACGCCACTGTCCTGTCGTCTTCACCGAGGACACAGACAGTGAAGTCGTACTTCTGTCCTGGATCGAGTCCATGGATCTCGTACTTCAGGCCTGGAATGTCCACACAGTGCAGATCTTCTGTCTTTCTCCAGCTCAGCCTGAATTTCTTGATCGGAAGGTCAGTCTCTTCACACTTCAGAGCGACGGAGTCGGAACTGACCGGGGTCAACGTGATCGCTGCAGGAAGACCTGAAGAAAAGCAGAAATAAGATCCATCACAGGAGGATCGGGCAGATATCTAAAATAAAAAAACATGGCGAGGACCAAACAAAGGACACTGTACAAATGGACCATGTGGTAGTAGCCTAGTGGGTAACACACTTGCCTACGAACCAGAAGACCCAGGTTCAAACCCCACTTACTACCATCGTGTCCCTGAGCAGGACACTTAACCCTGAGTGTCTCCAGGGGGGGACTGTCCCTGTAACTACTGACTAAGTCGCGTCTGGTAAACGCTGTAAATGTAAGTATACGTACCAGCCGGGTCTCCAGTAGCTTCCCAACGCAGCGGCACCGATTGTGGCTTCACCAAGTTGAACTTACCAGCACAGCTTTGATCTGGAAAAGAAGTCTGAAGTTATGAATCAAATTTTAATCCAAATTCTAATGATAAAGCACTGAAAATAAATATCATGTCAGATGCCAGGAAGGGTTCTTGTATTCCAGTCAATGGATGTTTTGCAGAATTTACATGGCCATACATAACACTGTATAACATATATATGTTCTGTTATGTTCTGACCTGAGAACATGAAGAGGAAATGTGCGTGCTATCTATCATCTTACCTGAAATGTTCTTGTTCTCACTAGTCCTAAAAGAGAATGAGAAGCATGTTACACGTTTCAGATGCGCTTGAACGTGGCTGTTCATGACAGAATAAATGCTGGGAATGATTCTGGTTGAGATGAAGAGATATGAACTGGTTGAGGACCTACTCGGTGGTATCAGCATAATCATGCTGCTTAGATCTTTTACTGGGACCAGGGTAATCTAGCTCCTCGCACTGAACCCTGTGAGAAACGTGGAGAACATGAGAACAATCCAGGACGCTTTGCCCAGACCTGCCTGAAGTGGGAAGGGGGTCGTAATGACGTTTCGTGACGCTGGGCGGGCGGGAGAGAGAACGTTTCTGGGAAATCAGGATCAGGAGGAAGTCGGGCGGCGAGTCGGGTACGGTGCAGGTGGCCACACGGTCTTCTCTGCCAAGCGACGGCCACCAGAACGTCCGCCAGATCAGGTCCAGTGTGTGCACTGTACCTGCTGCATAGTTGTCCCACTATACTGGTGAGATGATCCAGGGTCCATCAAGCCTGCAGGAGGTTCAGGTGGTCCAGGTTCTCCTCTTTCTGTGCCAAGAGCTCCCCATCTCGCATGTCCAGGTGGTGAGAGGTCATGTGGCGTCCACCTCGACGAGGTGAGGATCTGAAGATCTGGGTCTTGAGTTGATCACACACATCCTGGACCCTGGGGGATCCCTGAAGACCAGCCATGGTTCCGATGCCGACCGTGGGGTGGGCACACGCCCCCTGCTGGTGCAGTGCTTTGGTGGGCACCATGACAGTAGAGTGGAAGAATAAGTATGTGAACGCTTCTGCATTTTTCTTCATCTCTGCCGGGCTGGCAGGAGTTGAGTGTGGAGTCTCCAACATACTGTCGTGATCCGGAGTTCCGGAGGTTCATATGTTTCCTGATTGTTATCACCTGTGTAAATGTATAAAGCTTTCCTGCTCGTGTTCCTGTTCGCCGCCGGGTCATTGTGTGGTGATGTTTCCCCTGTCCTGTCTACTAGTAAAGTAAAGTAAAGTGAAGTGATTGTCACACGTGATACACAGTGCACACAGTGAAATGTGTCCTCTGCATTTAACCATCACCCTGAGTGAGCAGTGGGCAGCCATGACAGGCGCCCGGGGAGCAGTGTGTGGGGACGGTGCTTTGCTCAATGGCACCTCAGTGGTACCTTGGCAGATCGCGATTCGAACCAGCAACCTTCTGATTACGGGGCCACTTCCTTAACCGCTAGGTCCCCACTGCCTAGTGGTTATTAAACCCATGTCTCCTGATGTCATGCGTATGCGTCCTCCTTCCTCTCCGCGTCCAACCAACGTGATACATACACATCTGAAGAAAAGCGAACATGGGGCAAGGAGGTACCCACCGTCTGCTTCCCACCAAAACCCAGATTAACGGAGAAAGGGCCCAGCAGAACTGCAAATTGCATCTAATAAAGGGGCGTCCCGAACGGAGGGACATGATGGGCGTGGTTGCCCGCCTGTTGCATATGATGACATTACATTCCATGCGATATATATGTATTGATTTATGTGGGTGTAGACATTAAACCCACGGCTGTCCTGGTCCAGGCACAGGTCTCACCTTTTCTTTCCAGGATCCTGAGATCCCCTTTCTGGGAGAGCTGGAGGTCTGGATTCAGATGTTGGTTCATGTTGGTCTTCATCCCCGAGTTGACTCATTGTCTAGTTTATCTCTGAGATGAGAATGAAAAGAACCTGCAGAAACCAGAGTGTAGAACTGAACCCGCAACATACGGAACCGCCAGGCCACCACTGCCCCCCAGCTAGATCATTTTTTTAATGCAAATTACAAAATAATTAATACAGTAATCATTTTCAGATTATTTGTTGCACAGATAACAAGATTAATTTTCATATTCTCAGGCTGTACTGGGAATAATAATCATCATCCACATCGTAATAATTACAATATTTTTGGATTTTTGTTAGCAAATGTGTCTTGTATCGCCCCCGATATGATCCCAGTCCAGAGTTCGGCTTGTAAAACTGACACTATTTAGTGTTAAAGGTCCCCTGACGTTCACAGCAGTTTACTTCTCCACAGTGCCTGACAGTCAGTAGTGACGGGGACAGTCCCCCCCTGGGGACACTCAGGGTTCAGTGTCCTGCTCAGGAAAGACACGATGGAAGTAAGTGGGGTCTGAGCCCGGGTCTTCTTGTTCACAGGCGAGTGTCGAAGGCCACTACCACTTCCCACATGAAAATGTCCCTTTGTGAGATTATTTAAGCCTGTCTGCAGGCCACCGACAGTGGCTGGACATCAGGGGACAAAAAGGAACCTTTAAATGACAGTGACTCCGCCCAATCCGGTATTTTCTCTTTAAGAAGCCTAGTTCGACCCTAGTTACTAATAGAAATTTCTAAACCACAGTAATTGTGCCACTGATCTTGACATTTTCGTGTTGTATGTGAAAATGAAAGTGAAGGGACTGTCCTCGACAAATACTGCAGCACCGCACACGGTGACAGGACTAATAAAATGTGACGAAATGTAACTGTTTTGTCATGAAGTGCTTTGAGGAGCAGGTCCTGGCCAACATCAGTTCTAACAGCCCCATAGTGGAGATGGTGAGGAGAACCACAGAGGACCTCTCTGGAACCCTCAACACCACCTCCACCGTTAAGCTCTAGTTGACTTGACTCTCGCTGTCGAGGTTCGGTTCGTTTCTTTTTTCGTTCTTTTTTCGTCTCATTTGAAATCCGCGCGTCACAGTGGGGCTGGACACTTCACGTACGAGCCCAGGCTATAAAGGGAATAAAAAGAATTTAACGGTGACTAAAGTGAAAGGTTGGGGTGGAGAGACGAGACACTCACCTGCTCTGCACTGCGGTGCGACACGAAGTGCTGCAAATGTCGCTTCCAAGCTGCGTCTCAGCTGCTTTCGGTTTCAGGAGCCGCGTCCGGGTTGCCAGATCAGGCTCCCAGACTCGGGGTTGCCAGGTCGAGACACCAGGCTCCTTATTTTATTCGCATTCATGACACATCTTTCTGAAAATGTATTTGTATTCAATTCTGTCCATCAGCTTTCCAGGTCAGAGACACCTTCTTCATCTTGGTGGACTTTAGAGACGTGAGATGTGAAACTAAACAGGAAACCCACATGGCGTTCCATTATAACACTTCTGCACACACTTTAAAGCCTCCAGTGTAAAATGAACATGGCATGATCCTGGTCCAGAGTTCAACCTGGAAAAGAAAAACTCACAGTGACTCCACCCCTCACATTTGGTGTTAAATGAACACTTTGACAAATTTGGCCGACCGGGCGGAGCCGTCGAGCGTTTTCTTTAGTGGAGTCAGCAGAAATGAAAATCAGTGTGCGGGTGCAACCTCCACTCCTGGAGATTTCAGGCAGAGTGAAATCTCGAAACACGACAGGCCGATAACAGCACCTTGTATTTCAGCTGCTTTTTACTTGCAGTGAACTGTACGTATCGGAATATATAATCGTATATAATCGGATTGTTACCCATGTATGGAGATGATTGGGCAATCCAGGTTCGAAAAAGTTTGGAGTGTGCTCATGAATCCTTCTTGCAGGGTTCATTTAACTTGGGTATTTTTACTGTCAAGAAAAGCAATAGTTCTTGTGGCTCATTGTAACTAATTGGATCCTTACCGTTCCAGGAATTTTACAACCGGAAATATTCCCTGTAGTGAGGGCACTAAAGGAGCTTCTGCATGGTGACAAGGGTCCGTGGTCCAGGTCCCTACCCAGTGAGGTACAAGAACCGGTCCTCTCCCAGTATCCGTGTCCACGTCTCTTGTTGCTTCTCCAGGACCTTCATACATGATAAGCGCGACCTGTCGGTGAACATCAGCAAGAGGTCCAGGCAGGCATACTTCCACATGCCGAAATTATTGATCCTGTTTTTAAAATAACAGTTCCATATCAATCCCAGGGCTACTTTCAAGGGCCAGGTCGGCTCACAGCCATCGGTCAGCGTGCGGAGCAGGGCCCACAAGCTCGACTCTTACACAATCTAGTACACTACGTAGAGTTCAGTTGGACAGTTTTGGAATTTATTAGCCTACATAAGTAAAAATAAAGTCTGGGGATCCATCTCGTCTGTCATTACTCTGAATTTTTATATAATGTCGGTTTCCAACATACTTTCTTTGGCTTTCAAATGAAAGTAGTAGACTCCTATAATATTAATATCCAAAATATGACAATGCTTTTCCACCAAATACATGAAGTAGTCATTGTGTCTGTGGAAGGTTGCTTCATATGCGGCAATGTAAGGTTTCTTGTGTAAACATACGCGTAGGTCCTCCAGTACATTCAAAGACTCTTTATTTTTTAAAAAGTTAATGAATTGTTATTCTAAGTTCATTTTTTATTCTTTAGAAAATGATTGTTTATTGTTTTTAAATAGGTGAGCGTGAGGCCCGATGGCTCCGCCCACATGTCTCCACCGCGGCCTGGAAGATCGTGAAGATATGGGACCTCTTCATCATCATTACAGTGAGCTGATAATGACGTCCAGTAGGGACAGAGGAGGGGGCAGCTGAGCAGGACGTCCTGGAATCTTCTTTAGGACTGAAACCAATCAATCTCAGATCAAACCTGAAGAATCATACGGTAAGAAACTGATTTATTCTGAGATTTTGCAATAGGACTTACTATTAAAGATGATTAAAAATGTGCTTCCTTTCGCTTCCAGGCCGCGGTGAATTCTACATTCATCCGAGTGGAACTCGTCTCTGAACTTCCAGAAAGTTGACACTTCATTTAGGACGGAATTCCCCCGTTGTTTCTTAATGAATCTAAAGCAAACTTCAAGAAGAAATCAGACAAGAATCGGCAAGAATTGGTTCGGCTTCTTCTCAACGACTGAGTGACGATGATGAAGGAAATTAGGGTGGAGACGTCTGCTCCAGGTCTCGCCCTGCTCTGTGTTGGTGAAGTTGTTTCGTTGGTTGGGATTCTGCTTGGTGTGTTGGAGTGGTTGGTGTGTTGGTTTCTGCTTCTGTCCTTTCCTCCCTTTAGTTGACCCCTGGCCTTTAGTTGACCCCTGGCCTTTGGTTGACCCCTGGCCTTTGGTTGGCTTGGTTGTGTGTGTCTGTGCGTTTCCTGGTTGCTCCCTCACGGAACCCTCTGAGACCTTTATCCTCTCCAAAACATGGTCACGTGACTGACTTCCCCGTGACTACTGGATACATGAAGATGCTTTTCAGAGGTCAATCATTGTTGATACCAGGAGACGAAGGTGAACGTGGACCATGGAGCCGGGGGCTAGAAGGGAAGTCCACCGTGTTCATTCAGGCTTTGAAGTGGTACAAGGAGAGAAACAACTCAAAGAACCACACAACATACATAAACGTACACGTGGTAAAGATTATTAAAAATTCTTTTAAAACGCAGACTTTTGCATCGGAAAATGAAAATAACAAAGAGTTAATTAAAGAACAAAAGAACGAATTATGTGCTGATAATGAACACATCGCCTATTTAACGGAAATAGAAATTCTAAAGAACAAGAATGGATTTAGAACAAGAATTTGTTGAGAATGTGAAGAAGAAGGTGTCTCCGGAGCGATTGGAGGAGCTTCGGCGCCGCTTGTGGCCCCGGTGCACCCCCTGGAGCGCCGCCAGCGAAGCAAGATACCGCAAACACGACCGTTACTTCACGTATCTGGTGAACAAGTACCACTGCGTGCTGCAGATTCCCTGGTTGGCGGTCGATTACTTCTAGCTGAGAGGGGCAGGGGGACGGCTGGGAGAGCACGTCATGTAAAGGGTAGAAGAGGTGGACCCCCACACTCTGTATTTACACATGTGGCACGACGCCTGCGAAGACTGGCCAGTCGAACTCTACGCGGTCTATCAGATGATGGAACAGAGGAACATGTGTGCCCTGCTCCAAATGCTGTACGACGGCTGTGACCCCATCTGGCCTCTGAAACTGGTCCTGGGATAGACCTGGCACTTGTATTAATATACCTCTTTTGCCATGTGTGATTATCCCTGCTTGGACCTCTTGCTAATCTTCACTGACCAGTCTCGCTTGTCATGTATGAAGAAGCTGGAGGAGCATGATGTCTCCTGGATACAGGTACTGGGAGAGAACAGGTTCTTGTACTTCACTGGGAAGAGTCCTGGGCCACCGAAGCTCCTCACCATGCAGAAACTCCTTTAGTGCCCCGGCTACAGGGAATTTATCGATTTGAAATATAAGTGCTTCGAAAGAAATGTTTTGCTTGAGAATTTTTTTGGAGAGGAACCTTCTGTCTGAGGAGGCTCTGTACAGAACAATAAACTACATTAGCGCAAGTGTTCACCCACGGGTTTGGGCCCAAGTTCTTCCATACAGAAGACCTCATACAGGTTCCCCCGATCCAAAATGATTCCAAAGCTATTCCATGTTCCTAAAAACGAAGTCCCACCATTAAAACATCCCTCATGTAACTCTGTTCCTCGTTGCTGCTCCTGGCTCCTATACATAGAGTAAATATTTAAATGAGATGAGGCTATTTACTTACTGTACCGGGTAGCTGCCAGCCTGCCACCTAGGTGGAGACTACACTACAAATATATGATAATATGATATGCGCCTCATCCAGACACCATGAGTATATGAGCCCACTCCAAATCAGTTAAATATAACACTTTCAGTGTAAAGTCTGTAAAAGTGACACTAATTAGTGTTAAATGACCGTGACTCCGCCCCTTCCCAGGTAACACGCCCATATGGGTGGTACACAGGTACCAGACAGGTGGTCCATATCAGCCCCATCTTCATATGACCCCCAGAACCCAGACGGGGAGCACACACGTATGCAGTAGAGTTGTATGATCCAGGTCCGAACAGTGAAAACCCTCACCAGGATTTTTAATCAACCTCTCCAGCAGTGTAGTTCTGGTCCAGAAAGAAAAATTCTCCCTCACTGGCTGGTGTGGGTCTTCTTCATGACGGCGGGTGAATCAGGGGCGACTCTTGCTCCCCGTCTGGGTCCAGTTTAATTAATAAATCTTTTTTTAATAAATAAATCAATACATTTTATTAATACAAGCAGAAAGGTGTGTAACTTTTATGGTGTAAATTGATTTAATAAAAAAAAAAAATATTTATCTTTCTGGACCAGAACTACACTGCTGGAAAGGTTGATAAAAAATCCTGGTGAGGGTTTTCACTGTTCGGACCTGGATTATACACCTCTACTGCACACATGTGTCCTTCAAACACACGTTCCTGCAAACTCATTGGGGACATAAGAGGACATCATTGAGATGCGGATTTCTTTACCGTGACGAAAAGTGATCACATGTTCTTCAGCACCCAGAACTCTTCCTTGGGCTTGATGTTCCAGATAATGTACCTGCTCAATGCTCTGCGCTCCGAAACGAGCGACCTTCCTGTTTACATGGTGAACGCCTGTCATCCATTACAGAGAATGACAAGACATTTCAATTACATTTATTTACATCTGTTCATCCGAGAGGTCCTCCTTCCCTCCAACTACTACACACATTTACATTTTACATTTACAGCGTTCACCAGACACCCTTATCCACTCAGGGTTAAGTGTCCTGCTCAGAGACACGATGGTAGTAAGTGGGGTTTGAACCTGGGTCTTCTGGTTCATAGGCGAGTGTGTTACCCGCTAGGCTACCAGCAACCACTTGTTCCACCACCTGAGGAACCGAAGGTTGTTGATCACTAGATATGTAGCACACAGAAAGGCAACGTGAGAAGAAGATAACATCTAAAGATGTTCATGCACGCAGACAGTGTCCAGACCACCTTGATGAACACTGAATCATTTTCAGGCTTTGCTTAAGCGTCACTACCAAACTCCACCCCTGGTTTCACGTGGACATCATGAGAAGTTGCTTGAACTTGAAGCCTCCTGCTCAACATGAAAACTCAACAGAATTTAGAGACCTTGTAAAGGCTACACACTCCCCACCTCCAGACCTCCAGACCTCCTGCTCACTGAGCACTCTTGCGCTGAAGAACATGAGATGGTCCAATAATCACAGATCATTTCTTCATTTTCTGATTGGTCGGTGGCATCAGGTTCTCACCACCAGCATAATCAATCCTTCCGTCTGGCTCAAGCAAATTAACCAGAAGAATTAATGATTCTAATCTAATCTAAACGATTGTGTGACTGTAGTAGTTTTACATGCGATTTGTTGGACTAATAAAACATCAGCCAGAGGTTTTCACATCATCGCATCTCTTTAATACACGATTTAACCATCCAATTACATTTTACAATTTCAACACATGCACTGTGGTGAGATTTCCCTAGATGCCTCCTTCAGATGATCAGTTTCCTTTATAGCAGACCTTTCTGCAGCACCTCCATCTTCTCAGGAAGTCTCGCGTATGATTTGGAGGTTCTACAAATGTTGAGTGACCAATAAGTGGCATTTAGTGCAGTTGTCCCTCCATTAACACTTGTTGTTGAGACACTTGCAGGAGGAACCGCCATGAAGGTGCCGTGGGGACCACTGGTCCATCCATTCATCTTCTAATCCCACTAATCCAAATCAGGGTAGCTGGAGCCTATCTTCGCCCACGTGGCAGGAACGACGCCTGGACAGGACACCAGACCATGAAATCACATCAGTCAACTGCAACTGATCGCAACTCTCAGATTCTTCTTCAGACAAGAAGTGACATCAAATACAGGATCATGTGCGGACAGTAGATGACCCTCAGCACCATGCTAGAAGATACAGTCTTCATTTATCTGCTTGTGTCCTCACTGGTAAGAGATCAGAGGGTGTTTATCTAAGGACGGAAATGTAGTTTCTGGAGATATCCAAGCTTGACCAAACTGACCTTCAGACAACAGAAGACTTATTTCTTGATGGAGAGAACATTTTCAGATGCATCTTGACCCTTCCTGAAGGTACTTCTGGCTGCTGTGAGTATTACATCACCAGCACTGGAATCTGGATCTACTGCTGTGTCTGCTGCTGAAATCGCTCCACCCACAGCCCCAGCCACAGCACCAACCACTGCAGCACCTATCCCCAAAAAAGCGGCTAGTCCTCCACCACCTCCACTTTTCATGACCCCTAAGAGTCCTCCAGCTGCACTCATGACAAATCGACCAGCAGCACACGTCCCCAGAAAGCCACCAACAAGGAACCCTGTTGCTCCGGCGAGGAATTTGTAACTCAGCAACTTCCACTCAACCCTTTGCTTGGCTTCTTCTCTGACTTCATACTCAGACAACCTTCCTGCTGTTTCCATTCTTACCTTCTCCTGGTCCTCCTGTATTTTTCTCTCCACAGCCTGCAGCATCTCGTTGGTGTAGCAGCCTCCTCCGTTCCTTCTCACCATCTCCTCTATGTTGTTCAGCAGCTGCTCCACTTGAACCAAGTTGTTCCTGTAGTCATCATGCGGGAGGTTCCAGTCCTTGTTATCTACAACGTGGCAGCATCCTTCACATTTCTGCACCAGATCATTGAGTTCTTCACTCTCCTCCACAAAGTCCTCAATCTTCTGCCCAGCACTGAGCTGATCTCCATGGGTGAACAGGACCACAGCGTATCTGAAGGCCTCTTCTCCAAATGACTTTGTGAATTGCTGCACGGTCTCTCTCTCATGTTTGGTGTATCTCCCTACCTTGAGTACAATGATGAAGGCGTGGGGTCCAGGAGAACATTCCACTACGCATTTCACGATCTCAGGATAGAGTTTCTCATCAGGACAATGCGTGTCAAAGAATCCTGGAGTATCAACGACCACAACTTTTCTGCCTTTGATGGATCCACGTTCCACGGTGCACTTCCCTGTTTCAGAGTGGGGTGAGGTCCTCACCGAGAACGTGCTTCTCTGGAGTATCGTGTTGGCAGAACTACTTTTACCATCTCCAGTTTTACCAATCAGCACAATCCTCAGTTCCTCTGAGATCCCACAATGCTCCAGTGATGCTTCTAACAAACTCTGTTCTGTATGGACCTTCTGCATCTCTACTAGTTCCTCTACCTGCTGGAGCAGTCGGTTCACCTCAACTTCTTCTCCCACCACCACTGCAAAGCCCTCCTGTACGTAGTACAACCTCAGGTCTTCTGAGAACAGGAACAGTTTTTGCTGCATGATCTCCAGCCTGTCAGTATCCAGTTCATAGTACACTTTGTAGTGGGTCTTCAGTGTCTGAAGCACATCATTCAAATGAGCGTCCCATGCCTGCCGGTCGTGCCGCGTCTGTTGTGATGTCACCACAACCACCTCATCTTCATGACAGATTTGGAAGGAGGTTCTGGCAGGAGAGAGCAGCTGTTTCAGATGTTCTGCAGCCCGTGGACTGTCCTGCAGGTAGTTAAGAAGGTGAGAGTCCAGCTTCAGTGCTTGTGACACCTCATCACCAGCAGATGAAGCCTGGGGAACAACAGAAACTTTCATTTCATCAGATTTGGAATACACATATAACATTTTTATCAGAGAACCCCATAACTCACCGACTGAGCAGCTGTGGGGTCATCACCAGTCACGGAGACGTGGATTTTCTCATCATTGAATAGCAGGATCTCATGTTCTTTAATGTCCAGAACTTTCTCCTGATCTTTTTTTTGGTGGGGTGAGAAAAAGAAGAACTTTAAGTTACAGGGACCCACGCACGACCAGTCACAAGCAGCCACGGGCGGGTAATCCAGGTCCTCAGATGTATTTTGTACCAAGCTTGTAGACACAAGCGGAGGTGGTTAATCCAGGCAATGTGAACTTTATTGATGGAGATTGAGACATTATAATATGTTATAAAAGGTTGATTAAATAATCAACAAGAGATATTTCAGCTTCGCATAGGAAGATCAACCTTAAATTGTACAAAACAAACAACCGATAGACAACTTAACAGTAAAAAAAAAAAAAAAGTTACAAAAAAAGACAAAAAGTGTTTTTCATGACGGTGGGTAAATCAGGGGCGACTGTTGCTGGATTCAGTTTAATTAATAATTCAGGTTAATATTTAAACATTTTGTAAATTGATTTCATTAAATTTGTAAAATTTTAATTTCTTTTCGAAACTTGAACTCTACACTGCTGGAAAGCTCTTAATGGAGCATTTCTGCATTCAAGGTCGGAACAATCATATTTCTATACATTTTATAGAAATATGATCTAAAAAGTGTTAATTAGAACCACTTTTATTTCTCAGTAACATCAGCAGTAAAAAAGGCAATTTAATTTTTGCTGTCAACGTCGATTGTTCTTGATGTATCTATTTTAAGTACATCCTATATTTTTTAAACCTTTTATTCCAATATAATGCAATACGGGATACAACAAAAAAAATAACATTTATGCGACGCCACTGTGTTCAAATTTGAAGTCACGTGTTTCCGCCTACCGTGGAGGTCACGTGTTTCCGCCTACCGTGGAGGTCACGTGTTTCCGCCTACCGTGGAGGTCACGTGTTTCCGCCTACCGTGGAGGTCACGTGTTTCCGCCTACCGTGGAGGTCACGTGTTTCCGCCTACCGTGGAGCAACACTCATCTGCGCAGGCGCAGTGTGGAGCGACAGTGCCGGTTATAAAACTAGTTAGACTTCAGTTGTCTGATGGCAGAAAAGTCCATCATGTTCCGCTGTTCTGTAAATATTTAATTGCTCTCGTCTCACGCCGGGTTGTAATAATTGTCACCTTCTTTTCTCCGGAAGGAGATCTTGTAGACGCGCTCCGCCACCTTCTCCAGGAGTCCACACTCGCCGCCGCCGGACTTCCTTCTGATGGTGAAGAAGTTCTTCACCTTCTCCTGCTCTCCGGCGGTGAGGTCCCTCGCTGTGAAGAACACCGGGTGCTCCATGGCGCGACAAGTCAACGCGGAACCTCGGGGACAACGCCCTCTTCTGTCACGTGACCCCAATTCGAATAATCTCGTTTTTCTTCTGTGCTGTGAAAGGGTGTTTTCAAAGGCCGGAGAGGTTGTCAAAAAAAGGAATCTCTTAAAACCAAAAACAGTTGAGAAATTGTTATTTTTTAATAAAAATGAATAAAAAAATTCCCTGTTCTGTACATCATTGTCCAAGTTACACGACTTGCCCTTTCATATAATACTAGCATTTTGTGAAAATATTCACACATAATACACTCGCAGTATTTTATTATACACGCATGGAATCATTTATGTAGAACATTTATTTGGTCATACATGCTTGTAATTACACACCTGGCCAGTAGGTGGGGTCGTGTGCACATGAAGCTTCGAGAAATGAACCCTTTTCTCAAACCATTTGGCTCAAGTGGTGCGACATGACAGGTGGGTAAATCAGGGTAAATCCTGCTCCTCATGTGGGTTCAAATTAAGGTGGGGCTGATATGTGTGTTGATCATGGCGGTGGGTCAATCAGGGGCGACTCTTGCTCCCCATCTGGTCTCGCTCACATGAAGTGAGAGTTAAAGTCAAGTGAGTGTCATTGTGATGACACTGCAGCACAGTACACGGTGACACAACTACAACATTTATTTCTTATAAAGCTCAAAATCACATACATCTCAATGGGCTTTGACAGGCCCTACAGTGGACACCCCCACACTTGACCCACAGAACAAAATGTGCCTTCTGCATGACAGGCGCCCGGGGAGCAGCGTGTGGGGACCGTACCTCCATCAATGGGACCTCAGTGGCACCTTGGTGGGTCGGGATTCGAACCCGCAACCTTCCGATTACGGGGCCGCTTCCTTAACCGCTAGGTCACCACTGCCACATGGGGCCACCAGTCCAGGCCATATACAACCCATATGGCCCCACATGAACGTGTTGGCTTGGTGGGGACGTCTACATGTATTACTGTGGTCCTCTTTGTGTCCAGAAGAACATCCATGGCTGCGATGGAGATTTTAATAAAATATATTTATCTGATGTTTTAAAAGAACATTGCGGTGGAAATGACTTTTTTTTTGTTGGTTTTTTATTTTAAAAGGTCATGGTATGTTAGAGCTAGCATGGAATAAACACACAAAAAACTCAAAGTAAAATGAACTGTTACAGACACCTAGTCGCTGTTTCTGTGATGGAATGATTATGCAGCCACATTAATAACTTTTTTTTAATCATCTCCTGAACCTCAGAATTTTCTGACCAGTTGTGAAGGTCTCTTCAGCAGCTCGTATTATTACTTCACCAGCGCTTGCATCTGGATCTAAAGCCACGTCGGCTCCCACGAACGCCCCGCCCGCGGCCCCAATCCCAGCCAGGACGCTCATAGCTGGTGAGGCTGGTACGGCCTTCAAGAGGGAGAAGGCCAGAAATGCACCAACCAGGAAGCCCGTGGTTCCAGCCAGAAATTTGTTTCTCACCATCATCCATTCAACTCTTCTCTTAGCTTGTTGTCTGATTTCCAGTTCAGGCAAGCGTCTTTTTTTCCCCTCCATCCTAATCTTCTCCTGCTCCTCCTGTATTTTCCTCTCCACAGCCTGCAGCATCTCGTTGGTGTAGCAGCCTCCTCCGTTCCTTCTTGCCATCTCCTCTATGGTGTTCAGCAGCAGCTCTACCTGCATGCTGCTGTTCCTACATTTGTTATCTACGACGTGGCAGCGTCCTCCACATTTCTGCACCAGCTCATTCAGTTCTTCACTCTCCTCCACAAAGTCCTCAATCTTCTGCCCAGCACTGAGCTGATCTCCATGGGTGAACAGGACCACAGCGTATCTGAAGGCCTCTTCTCCAAATGACTTTGTGAATTGCTGCACGGTCTCTCTCTCATGTTTGGTGTATCTCCCTACCTTGAGTACAATGATGAAGGCGTGGGGTCCAGGAGAACATTCCACTACGCATTTCACGATCTCAGGCTTGAGTTTCTCATCAGGACAATGCGTGTCAAAGAATCCTGGAGTATCAACGACCGCAACTTTTCTGCCTTTGATGGATCCACGTTCCACGGTGCACTTCCCTGTTTCAGAGTGGGGTGAGGTCCTCACCGAGAACGTGCTTCTCTGGAGTATCGTGTTGGCAGAACTACTTTTACCATCTCCAGTTTTACCAATCAGCACAATCCTCAGTTCCTCTGAGATCCCACAATGCTCCAGTGATGCTTCTAACAAACTCTGTTCTGTATGGACCTTCTGCATCTCTACTAGTTCCTCTACCTGCTGGAGCAGTCGGTTCACCTCAACTTCTTCTCCCACCACCACTGCAAAGCCCTCCTGTACGTAGTACAACCTCAGGTCTTCTGAGAACAGGAACAAGTTCTTTTGCATGATCTCCAGCCTGTCAGTATCCAGTTCATAATAAACTCTGTACTGGTTCTTCAGCTTTTTCAACACATCATCCAGCTGGACCTTCTGTGCTTCCTGGTTGTGACACATCGGACCTGATTTGACTATAATTTCCTCTTCATCTGGATGAATCTGGATGGAGATGCCGAGAGGAGATAGCAGGTACTGCAGCTGATGATCTGCTTGTGGACTGTCCTTCAGGTAGTGGAGAAGAAACGGGTCCAGTTTCATCCCTTTTCTTAGCGCCTGAGCAACGTAAAAAAACGTACTTAAAACCTCGTACCGTGGACCACAGTTTTAAAACTGAGTTTACCTGGTGACCGTCACCGTCCTGCAGGCCGCTGGCGGACGTGAAGCATGGAGAGACAGAGAGATGGATCTTCTCCTCGTGGTGGAGGGAGATGGCATGTTCTTTAGCACCCAGAACCCGTTGTTGGGCTTTTGAAAAAACAGAATAAAAAAAAAAGTGAATCATTTCGCTAGGAGTGAACCACATGACCCAGGTTCGAACACCATTGTGTCCCCGAGACACTTGTCTCCAGGGGGGACTGTCCCTGTCTTTGGATAAGGGCGCTTTTGGTAGTTTTTAACACACCGTTCTGCTGCCGTGTGGAATATTTTCCAGGTGAGTCAGTTCACTGGGAGTGGAGTGAGCCACGCCTGCAGGATCCCATGGTGCCACGGCAACGCCAGCGCTGATAATGGAAGGGAACTTGTCTGGCGAGTCACGCCGAACAGTGGCTGGTTTCATTGTGGGCGTGGCCTTGGCTCTCCCGTCACAACAGCGTTTAATGCCTTTGCCGGGATGAGGATTCCCTTGGGAATACGGTACGTGTGCAAATCCACAGATCACCGTCACAATCTGACTTCACGGATCCTTTACTAAAAACGTCTCCAGGTGGAACACCTGGTCAGCAGGTTTGAGAAGTAAAGGTAAAAGGTAAGGTAAAAATCTTTCTCACCTGCTTTTTCCAGAAAACTGATCTTGTAGACGTCACCAGAAACGTTCTCTACATCCCCGCACTCCCCACCACCGGACTTCCTTTTTATCTGAAAGTGCTTCCTGATCCTCTCCTTCTCCCAGTCAGTGAGCTCTTTGGCTCTGAAGAACACATGATGCTCCATGGTCCACCATGAGAAGCCGTCTGATCTTACACTTTCACTTTGGGGCGACTGGCTTCGCCAGGAGCAGGAACAGCCCATGCCAGAGGTGCCTGAAGAGCTGAGAACCACGTTCAATGAAAGAAGAGCAATTCAAAATGTTCAATTCCACTTACATTTACATTTACAGCATTTATCAGACGCCCTTATCCAGAGCGACTTACAGTCAGTAGTTACGGGGACAGTCCCCCCCTGAAGACACTCAGGGTTAAGTGTCCTGCTCAGGGACACGATGGTAGGAAGTGGGATTCGAACCCGAACCCACTTACAGACAAATGGAACGTTGACATGGATGATGATTTACTCAATAAAGGACAATAAAGGCGCGTGAGTTCACGTGAAAGGGGCGGGGTTATGACTGTGAGTGTAATTGATTAGAATTGTTATTCTGGGGGGAATTTTGGTTTTCATGAATATGAGTTCAAACCACGACAACAAGAAACTATAAATAGAACCAATTTACAAAAATAATGATGAGGGAGAATCCAGCAACCATTAATACGTTTCTGTCATGAGTTTCGGGTTGGTCCAGGGTCTCCTGATTGTTATCAGCTGTGTATGATGGTATAAAGCTGCCCCGTTCTGTAATACTTCCTTATCCAGAGCGACTTGCAGTCAGTAGTTACAGGGACAGTCCCCCCCTGGAGACACTCAGGGTTAAGTGTCCTGCTCAGGGACACGATGGTAGTAAGTGGGGTTTGAACCCGGGTCTTCTGGTGTGTTATCCAGTAGGCTACTACCAGCCTAGTGTATTAAACCCTCATTTCGTGACGTCGTGCGTATGCGTTCTTCTTCCTCGTCATGTCCAGCCATCGTGACGGTTACGTAGATGTCCATAAGCTCATTTCTACTGGGAAGACAAGTCACATTGTCACACCTTATTACCAGGATAACCGAGGTATGTGGATAATCCACATTTCTGACGTACGTCAGCTGTGGAGCCCCGCCCGTGCTGTGCTCACATGCCGTACATAAACCTAAAAGCGAAAGTGAAAATGTGCTGGTCCGTTTTGCACAAACCAGCATAAAAAGGAGATTTGCCGTGGACCATGGAGCACAGCGTGTTCTTCAAGGCAGAAGACCTTTCTGACAAAGACAAGGAGAGGATCAAGAACTACTTCAAAATAAAACGCAAGTCTGGAGGCGGGGAGTGTAGCGACGTGGAGAAAGTTGCAGAAAACTGCTACAAGATCTCATTTCTGCAGAAAGAAGGTGAGAGCGCTCGTCTTTTTTAAATAGAAGGATGTGGCAAACGTCACTCTTTCATCCTGCTTTCATCTATGTGTACAGACCAGGAACGGGTTCTGCTGAGAGACCATGAAGTTCTCCTCCAAAACCAAAACTTCCACATCTCGCTATCTCCTCGTGCCACAACGGAGCGTGGCGAACAGGTCAGCTCCGGGTTCTCCTCAGATTTGCAGGTTTTAAAGTCACCTTGTGAATGGATTTGAAGAAGGTATCTGAAGGACCGGCAGAACCAGTTCTGACTGGTCCTGCGTTCATAACAGGAAGTCACTAGCATGCACATGCATATTCTAGATTCTATATTCTATTATACCCCGCATGCATTTATTTGTCTTTCATCAGGCGTTGTCCTCTGATAAAGATGTGGAGCGCATGAAGGAATTTGTCAAGTTCGAGCCCTACCTTCTTCACTATCTGAACGACAGTCCGAAAGCCACAAATGACCTGAAAGTCCAGCTCTCCTGTCTTTGTAGTTCTTTTCAAGTTCTTCCAGAGCAAGAGAAAATTGTAGCATTTCAGGCAGCAGGAGGTCCAGGGTGCTCCTGGCCGACGTTTGAGAAATGGGTGATGCAGGTGGAGCACGTGATTGGTGCCCTGAACCAGAAGTACTGCTGCCATTTTGAAGTGGATCCCGAGAGGCTGAAGATCATGCAGCAAAACCCCACTCTGTTCTCAGAGGACTTGATCCTGTACAATGTAGAGGTGGGCTTTGCCGTGGTGGTGGGACAGCTGGATGAGGTGATGAATCTTCTGGACGCTGTGGATCAAATGGGGCAGAACATGCACGTTCGTAAGGACTGCGATGTCTCAAAATCTCAGTACGCCCTGGTCCAGGAGGATTTTGAGAAGGATGCGAGTTTCGAGTATCCTCATGTCAAGGTCTCTCGGGACAGCACCGAAACTCTGATTCTGGAAGGTCCGGAAAAAGAAGTTCATTTGGCCTCCAAGAAACTTCTGGAGAAGGTGAGCAACATCCGGCGGAAAAAAATCCAACTGCAAGAAACCATCTTAGAGTTCCTGGTAACCAGTGGAAACGTGCACACGTATGAAGTTCGCTTCCAGCAGAGTCTGCGCTGCCCAGTCATGCTGGATATAGGTCCAGATCTGACCCTGTCCAGCACCTCTCCTCAATCCCTGGATGAAGCTGCTGCTGCGTTAGAGAGGGACCTGAAAACCAAGACCGTGATGCTTAATCGAGCTGAGGTGGAATCTCCCGAAATGGACAAGTTGAGGAAAGCCCTAAATGATGCCCTTCAGCAGGCCAACCGTGGAGGAACGAAAGTGGAGATGACCTTCCTAGCTGGAGATGCTAGCTCGCTGGTGAGCTTGGTTGGGTTCTCAAAAGAAGTGGACAGTCTGAACCAACTTTTGCTCGACTACCAGTTTAACCAGGCTGAGATGAGTGATTTTGTTTTGCTGCCGTCTCCGGCCATGGTGGACCATTTCTCCAGAATACTCCAGTTGGTGACCCTGAACTGCAGTGGTCTGAAAGTGGCTGCAGTAAAATGTCCCTCGCCCCGCGTGGAATTTTCCGGCCCTCGTCAGCTGGTGCAGGACTTTCGGATGGCCCTCAACACGGCCATAGGAGGTCTAACATGCACAAAGTGGAAAGTGGAAGGTCCAGGGTCTCCACTGTACTTTCAGCATGAGGGAAAGGATAAAATTGCTCTCCTTGAAAACAACCACAACGTCGTGATTTCACCGGACCTTAACCAGCAGGACCGCTGCTGCAGGCAGACTGGAAGGAGCTCCACAACTCCGACATCATCTAGCCCCATCCCAGCACAGCAGCAGATCCATCAGAATAAACCAGACCTGCAGGTGGTGTTAGGTGGCTTGGAAGATCAGAAGGTACGTGATCATATATTCAGAATTCTCCAGGAAATATCAATGTCTTAACCAATGGGTCATGTTTGCATAGGTGGAGGTCCTGGTGTCTCCAATGCTGAACACCGAATTGCATTCCACCGCAATCGGCAAAGCACTGGCAGCCAAAGGAGGGGATCCGTTCCAACAAAACTTCAAATGCTCCAAAGGCGGCGCAGGGGATCTCCATCCTGGAGACGTTCTTGAGGTGGACGGTACTGTAGCCATGGGGTGTCGAAAGGTCTTCTTCATACAGTGTCTACCCTGGGATCTCCGAGGCAGCGGTGAACAGGTCTGAGATCCATCAGAGGCAGGCCAGAGAGCCGACTGGTTTTGGAGAAAGTCTGAATATGAGGAATAAATAGGTTTTGACAGTAAAGTGAATATTTTTTATGTGTTATATATGTGTTATTGTGGTGTTGTGGCTTCCATTTGCACGCTCAGGCGTTACGCGCCGGACTGGCCCGAGTCCTGGATCTCTGCGTGCACCAGTCGTGGAGCTCCGTGGCCTTTGCTGTCATGGGGCCCGGAATCGCCCTGCGGACCCCCGTCAGGGAGGCGTCTCGCATCCTGGCCGAGGAGATCGGCGCGTTCGGCCACGCGGGGACCACGGGCTCCCTGTCCACCATTCGCGTTGTCGTCCCGCCGAGCTACGGGGACTCTAAAGAGGTGGACGCGTCCCTCGCCTCTGTAGGCCCGTGGTTACAGACAGGCGGGCTTACTGTTGAATTTCTCCAGATTTTTCAGGGCGTGTCCAGTTGCCTGAGCTCGCAGATACTGGACCGTTCTGGTCGAGGAAAGTTGCGTTCAGTATTTTTATATTTATATTACATGTACATGTGTTCTAAACTCCGACTTCTTCATGCTTCTCCCTGCAGCCGTCTTCCGGTCCCTGACCACCGACCTGGACGACGTTGTCCTGCACGTGGGAGGAGTCCAGCTTATTTTGGTGTTTGGAGACATCACCAACGAGACAACCGATGCTGTAGTGAACAGCACGAATTTTACCAACTTTACAACTGGTGGGGTGAAAATGCTCACCAATCAGCGCTGACTCCAGACCAGTATATACATATATGCATATATTTGAATATAAAATGATTTATTTCATATTCTCTACCCCTATAGGCGTATGCAAAGACATCCTGACTGTGGCAGGATCGGAGGTCCAGAAGAACCTCGAATCAGGTGAATTTTCGAACATGTCCTACGTTGTCAGATAATGACATCATTTACTCATTACCGTCGGAGTAGCTCAGAGCGCCACCGTATCAGGATTCCTGAGGACCCGTTGTCCTTTCCGCAGCTCAAGTGACCCGTGGGACCGTCCACATGACACAGTCCGGCTCCTTTCCGTGCCGGGCCATCATGCACGTGTGCGGCGAAAGGGACGCCGGCGTGATACAGGGACTGGCCCGGGACGTGGTGCTGCTCTGCGAGCGCAACCGCTACCAGTCGGTGGCCATTCCCGCCATCTGCGCCGGTCAGTACGGCCTCGGCCGCTCTCGCTAACGAGGACACCGTCGTCCCATACGAACCACCACCCTGCGCCTCTGCAGGTCAGGGCGGAGTAGATCCTCGCGTAGTGGCCAACGCCATTCTGGGCGGGGTGAGAGCAGCCACCTCCGGCCAGACCGTCCGGCACGTCACGACTGTTCGGCTGGTTCTGTTCCAGATCAACGTGTTCCAGCAGTTTAAAGCGGAGGCGCAGTCAACGGTGGGATCAAGTAAGACAGATTTCGTTGGTCTTTAGATGTCCTCCAGGAAAGGTGTCCAAACCGAAGCTAGATAGCAAACCAAAGATCCTGAACTCAAACACTGACATTTAGAAGAACTGGTGTTGGAAACAAATCCATCAATTTCCATTCCTTGGACTTTAAGGCATTACGATGTATTCTAGATAATGGTGATATCAGCCTAAACGTTGTGTTTAGATGGTTTTGGTCAGACCAACCAAGTTCTCTGAGATAACATGCATTTCAAATAGCACCATGATATATATGTCTGCTTCTCTAGCGCCCACTCCACTCAGGCTGAGCAGATCATCGAGCCAGAGGCTCCAGGACCAACCACCGTCCATAACACCAGACCTCAGCTCTCTCCTGCGGCCAGCTTCTTCTGCTGAGGAATCGGTCACCTTCACGCTGATTGGTCTCTCAGCCATCGACGTGTCCCTCGCCTGTGGCGAGCTGCACCAGGCCTACACCACACAGTGCACCACCTACACCATGACCCAGGAGGCCATGAGCAAGCTCCACGAGCCGGAAGTGACCCAGCTGTCCAGCAGGATGCAGGACCTTGGGATACGTATAGAGGAACCATCGCAGAACGGCGATATGGTGGTTAGTGGGCTGAGGAACGGCGTGAACGAAGTCATCCAGCTGGTGCAGGTGGCCCTTGCCAGGGCGGTGAGAGAGTTTGAGCAGCGAGACCTCTATGGAAATGTGGTGTGGTGTCTGCTGGGTGACAGAGGGGACTGGGAGAGGTTCCCCAAGGAAGCCAATCAGACGCTGGAGCAGGGCAGGAGCAGCAGCGAGGTGATGGACGGGCAGGGACGCAGGTGGAATGTGGATCTGAAGAAGATGACCGCAAGCGCAGTGGGCTCAGTTCGCCCGTACAAACTTAAACGATTGGAGAACCTGTCCGGTAAGTCAGAGAGAACAACCTAGCTCCTCAACTGCTAAGATGTAGATGCATCAGCTGCGTGTAGATGACGGTACATCTGGTTTCAGATTTCACGTTACCGCTGTACTGGGACGCGCTGGAACGTGGTGAGAGCCTCCAGCTGATAGCCCTGCTCCAGTCCACTGCTGAGTACGGCAAGATCAAGGGCGACTTCAAGCGGACCGCTAAGGACAAAACGGTGATGAAGGTCTGTTGCTGCTGAAGCTGAAACTCTGAGGACCTCTGCAAGTTCACGCCAGACAACAATAATCGTATTAATATGGCTGCAACATGTGCATATCTTCGCAGATTGAGCGCGTGCAGAACGTCCACCTTCGACGAGCGTATGAAGTTAAGAAGCGGCAGCTAGAGGACAAGAACAGTGACACGGTGGGGGCCGGGGAGAAGACGCTCTACCACGGCACCACAGCACAGGCCTGCCGCTGCATCCAGGAGAATGGTTTCAACCGGAGATTTGCGGGACAGAATGGTAGCGTTGTCCCCGACTCTTTCTGACCCTACTACGTTGTCGAGCTACTGGGCAATACGTTTCAGACCTGATGTTGGACACAGTGATGGCCACAGAGTAGAGACGCAGCAGGAGACCTTGACTTGGGGGGTGGACGTCCATCACAACGGGCCGGTTATAATCGTAATCTAGCGGGTAAAAACGCTCACCTATGAACCAGAGGACCATAAAATCACAGGTTCAAACCCCGAGTGTCTCCAGGGGGACTGTCCCTGTCACTACTGATCCCAACGTCTGGATGGTAGATGGGTGGTAGTAGCCTATGACCCAGAAGACCCAGGTTCAAATCCCACTTACTACCATCGCGTCCGAATGGAGACTAGTAAATCCGATACCATGGTGTTCGGTTGTGAGCTTCCAGACTGGACCTTCAGCAGTAACATCCTTGTCTTTGTGTCCCTTTGTCCAGCTACTCTGTACGGAGAGGGAACGTACTTCGCCGTGAACGCCAGCTACTCTGCCAATCCCACGTACTCCCGGCCCGGGGACGACGGCACCCAACTCATGTTTGTTGCTCGGGTTCTGACTGGCGTTTGCACCGCGGGTCAAAGCGACATGAAGGTTCTGCCTCCCATCTCTTCCCAGCAGCCTCAGCTGACGTTCGACAGCGCCGTGGACAACGAGCAGAACCCCAACATGTACGTGGTCTTCCACGACATCCAGGCCTACCCCGACTACCTGATCTGGTTCAAATGAGCACGGACGTTCTCAGGTCAGCAGATATATCTGTCCAAAAAAAGGCCTCCAATGAAGGGAATGGACAATGGACTTCTTTAGTTCCTTGAAGACGTTTTGCTTCTCGTCCGAGGAGCTTTGTCAGTTCTGACTGGGATATGGTAGCTGTTTGTTGGTCCTCCTCCCTTCCCCCTGAGTAGACAGGGTTGTTGGTCCCTGTAGGGTTGGACTGGTCCCCTTGAGAGTTGGTTTGATGAGATGCAGAAGGGTGTGAAGTGGACTGGAAAGGTTTTGGATTCAGGTGCACCTACATTATACAGAGGCCGGGGCCTCAGGTTTCATCTTTCCAGCACTAAACCTGGTTCGAATTCAAAAGGGGACCAGTCCAACACAGCAAAACGTCTTCAAGACTCATTTTCATATTCAATGTTGAGAAATGCAGTTAGATTCTATGCAGCCGGTTTTGGGTTTATGCCTGTTGTTTCTCTTATGAATAAATGCTCAGTTTTCATTCTCATATGTTGAAGAAATAAAAGTGAAAGTTCGTTTCGGTCCATTGCGTCTTGCTTTGTTTGACTGTTTGAATAAAAACTTTATTGTCAGTTCTGAAATGTACTGTAGAGGTATACAGAGCGGCAGCATTTACAGCACATGAATATATGAATATCATATAAAACATTCTGACAGTTCGGTTTAGATGATGGTGATGGAGATGAAGTTCTGTGGTGCAGCAGTTTACTGCTGGAAAGGTAACAGTCCAGGTTCGTGTAGGAACTCTGATGGAATGTCTGTTCTGGATGCTGTGATGGCATCTGCTGGATGGACGCAGTGAAAATAGTCCATGTGAGGGGTTGTGCAGCACAATGCAGGAGGTCTACCTGGTGCAGGGCTTCTGGAGGATCTCCTGCAGCCCCCGATGATGATTCCAGCTGTTTTTACAATCTGTTTGAGTTGAGATGCAGCTTTTCAGGTCACTCTCTACTGGTCCCTGGTGAAGCTGAGAAGATGGAGGTGGGCCTGCTTCAGACGTCTCAGGAAGTGAAGATGCTGCTGTGCCTTCTTATTGATGGAGGTGGTGCTGGTGGTCCTGGTGAGGTTGTCTCAGATGTGAAGTCCCAGGAACCTGGTGTTCTTTACAGCCTCGACAATGGAGCCATGGATGCTGAGTGAAGCAACATCATGTCCGTTGTTTTGGTCTACAGCCAGCTGCTGATTCAGTGCTGTACACATGTAGCCCTGCAGATATTTTATTCTGATGATATTCATTTTACAGGAGCTGATAAATGCCTGGATGAGGGCTTTATTTATTAGTGTGTTGTATTTGCATATAATGTATATTTGATATACGTTATGTATTTCCTTCCACTTTCACTCACTCAGAGACCGGAAGAGAAGGAGAGGAGGAGGATGGAGGTATAATAGGGACATAGCTCATGTATTTAGAACCTTCACAACATATCGCGCTAGTGGGAAACGGACAGTGACCCGATTACGATACTGGACATTATAGTTAAATTACGAGCGCGGCGTGGCAGGCAGGTCACTGGGGGCAGGACACCGCTGAGGCCGGGACCGAGGAGCTCTGCTGGACACCAGGACCGGTCCTGAGAAGGTTTCTTCATGCCGCTCGGCCGGATGACAGGATTAAGGAGCTATCTGGAGTGTAATATTATTTCATTGAACTGTTCATGTTCTAATCATTAATATAATATGTAAATATATTTAGTAAATTATTAGTTAGTGTTAGACTGCTGGTGTTAATTTGTGAATTGAGTGGTTTTCCTTAATGGTAAGTGGTGAGATACAATTAGCATTTCCAGAATTTAACCATAGTTGTACTAGTTAAATACTGAGGTGCAGAGGTATCCCTGGCTGGGCTAGGGGCGCTACATAAAAATGTAATCATGAACAGTACATGAACAGTCCAATAAAATAATATTCCACTCAATATATATAACCACTTAAACTCAGAAATAAAAGTCCTGTCCTTGTTTTCACACTATTTGTGGGGCTATGAGTTGCTCCAGGGAGACTGTCCCTGTAACTACTGATTGTAAGTCGCTCCGGATAAGGGCGTCTGATAAATGCTGTAAATGTAAATGTAAAACTACTGGTTTTGTATTTAGTTCCAGTTTTACCAGGTTATTCCTGTGGGACGTTCATCCATTTCATCTGTACTCACATAGTCCTCCCATGGTACAGGTTATTATCAGCAGAAGAACACAGATACAGGTCAGCAACACGATGACCATCAGACAGGGTTTTGACAGGACTGGCCAGCGTGACTTGGTCTGTGGTGAGGCATCAGCCAACTTGACCAGCACAGATCCACCTGGATCATCTAACCAGACAAAGACATACAAAGAAGGTGAAGGTGACGACCATTGTACGTGTGACAGAGTGCTCAGGAACCTGAAGAACAACAGGACGCTACCTGGACCACTCACACCGGCAACCTGGTCAAGAAGGTCCAGCACCATCTTTTCCTTCATCCGGCTCAGAGGGCGCTTAAGAACTTTTACACCTGCACCATGAAGACCATCATCACGAAGCAGGACAGACAAGCTTGCTACACATATTTCTGAACTAAAGCCAGGAAGATTCTGAGAGATGTCCCATCAATGGACTGATTCCTCTGCCGAGGACAAGGAAGCCTAAACAGCGGTACCGAGGAGGAGCTTCTCTCTCTCGCAGAAAGACAAATAAAAGCGCTAGATTTCCCACCTACAGCAGAAAGGTCCATGTTGGGCCGAGCGTGTCATGACGGTGTGTAAATCAGGGACGACTCTCGCTCCTCATCTGGCTTCGGTGTAATTAATAAATCGGGCCATAACTTAACACAAGAAAAGCGCGTAACTTTACGATATAAATTTATTCATTCAGTTTTTCAAATGGAAACGGAAATCAATACTATAAGCAGTCCCAACAGCATAACCATGGTAACAATTAAAGCGTTCTAACAGTGGTCCTTTGCAAAGACGACCCTTTTGACCCCAGCATCTTTTTTCAGTTCTTTGTTGTTCTTCTTCTCTTTTTTTCTCATGGAATGAACAAAGCTGTAACTTTCCCTGGATGTATATATGTATATAAATAACTTGTGTCTCTTATCAGCACAATTTAACATGGCCGCTGAGGTTGAGGATTTACACAGACACAGCGCCACCCACGGCCTATCCACGCCCTCCTCGCTGATGTAGACGGGTGACTTCCTTGGTTTTTGAGGTGTTACCCACCAGTCTCTGGACCTCCTCCATGTTGGCTGTCTCGTCTTCACTGGACATGAGCTCCACCACTTTCAGCAGTGTGATCCCAGATGAAGATGCAATCCGCCCCTTTTTAATGTACTTTTAAATGTTTTCTCTGAGCAAAACTACACTTGTTAAAGAGTTTGGCAAAATTACAAAAGCAAATGTAATGAATATGTGTGTTATACACCTTTCCCTCAGGGGCAACGTCGTGTTGGTGATCGGACTTTATAGACATTGTACGTGTGACAGAGTGGTCAGGAACATGAAGAACAACAGGACGCTACCTGACGTGGACCACTCACACCGGCAACCTGGTCAAGAAGGTCCAGCACCATCTTTTCCTTCATCCGGCTCAGAGGGCGCTTAAGAACTTTTACACCTGCACCATGAAGACCATCATCACGAAGCAGGACAGACAAGCTTGCTACACATATTTCTGAACTAAAGCCAGGAAGATTCTGAGAGATGTCCCATCAATGGACTGATTCCTCTGCCGAGGACAAGGAAGCCTAAACAGCGGTACCGAGGAGGAGCTTCTCTCTCTCGCAGAAAGACAAATAAAAGCGCTAGATTTCCCACCTACAGCAGAAAGGTCCATGTTGGGCCGAGCGTGTCATGACGGTGTGTAAATCAGGGACGACTCTCGCTCCTCATCTGGCTTCGGTGTAATTAATAAATCGGGCCATAACTTAACACAAGAAAAGCGCGTAACTTTACGATATAAATTTATTCATTCAGTTTTTCAAATGGAAACGGAAATCAATACAATAAGCAGCATAACCAACAGCATAACCATGGTAACAATTAAAGCGTTCTAACAGTGGTCCTTTGCAAAGGCGACCCTTTTGACCCCAGCATCTTTTTTCAGTTCTTTATTGTTCTTCTTCTCTTTTTTTTTCATGGAATGAACAAAGCTGTAACTTTCCCTGGATGTATATATGTATATAAATAACTTGTGTCTCTTATCAGCACAATTTAACATGGCCGCTGAGGTTGAGGATTTACACAGACACGCGTGTCATTGAGGGTTAAAAGCAGGGGACACATTTGGTGGTGTCCCTGCGTCTCGGCCTGGTGCTTTTTTTATTGCTTCCTCTACCGGTTGAAATTTGTCTTGCTCGCCCTCTCTCCGATTTTAAAAACGCAATCATGTGAAATATAACTGTATTTAAATATATGATGTAGATCATCGGTCAAAGAAAAATTATTATGAATATTACAGCAACCACTCCAAAGAAAATTGCACCGGCGCAGACAAAGACTTCGTACGTTATCGGTTCGTCATCCTTATCTGTCAGTTTAAGGTAATTCTTTTATTTGTCCACTTAAAACAATATACCAATAACCATGTAATAACTAATACCCATATATAAGTTCTATTTAAAAATCACTACTTTTTTGGTAATTAGATGAACAAATCAGAGTTCAATTATTATGGTGATTATTTTAGAACTAATATAATGAGACTGCCTCATATTCAGATGAGTCTTTAATTAATTTCTGTTCTGTTGCACCAGGACACAGATGCTGGTGACGTAAAGTTCAAGCGAACAATACTAACAATATTACACCAGTAAGTATGAATAAACCCACGCAGAGGGCGCAAGCTTCATTCAAACTGAATTGCCGGACCTCCTTCATAAGCAACACATCGGCCCAATCCCATAATCCTCTCTTCTTTCCTGATCTCGTCTTTCTCTTTTCCTATTGCATTCGGAGTAAATAATACCACACACACACATGTAGATGTATATATATATATATATAGTATTTTTGGACAATTTGAAGAAATAGAAGAATTTTGAGAACTTCTTAACCAGAGTTTATTTCACATTTTATTTCAAGCATTTTTACAAAGCACAGTACCAACATGAAGAGAACCAGCATCCGGCAACCAAAGCCAGATCGATTTCTATATGGGACCAAAAGGTGCCAACTGGTCGTGCGCTTTGGTTCTTCCCTTAACAGGGTGCAGTTGTGCTTTTCTTCTCCGCTCATATTAGTGTTCTTTCATTGCGTTCTCTGTGCTTTGGTGTAAGAGGCATCACGTCTCTCCACACTCTTACGGCATTTCCCTCCTTTATTCTCACTTCCGTTTGTTTTTTTTTGGAAGGTTTTATGTCAGAATTATGATAATTCACAGAAGGACGACACAAAACATTGTCACGACAAATCCTACTAGTACAAGTAACAAACCGAGCACAACTACGCCCAACACGCCTATTTTTCTGTAGCCTCTAGATCTACAGTTTGTGTGTGTGGGTTCGTCATATAACGGAGCGTATTCATAATCCATTTCAATTATATTATCAGATCATTTAAGTTGTTTTATATAAATATCTTCCTACTTGAAACATTGAGAATTCTTTTTCAGTGCTTGTGAACATTATGGACAGAAACTAAAGACTTTCTGGGGAGATTAAATAAATACGACTATCACTAGTGAAGAAGCACGTCTGAAATGGCTGAAATTAAAGAAGTATAGAGAGGGTCTTATTAAAATGTAAAATTAATGAACGTAAATGACTGAACGACGAAAAGGAAAAGATAAATGACCATTTCATTATTTTGATGGGTGTAATAAATCAGAATGGAAAATCACTTCATCACATCCATGCACAAACATGAGCTGAAAAGCACTTAGAATTTTGCAAAGAACAAGAATTTTTATTCACACAGGAGACCTCGTTCAGCAGAAATCTCTTCAATGGTAAATTCTGGATATGATCATTGTATCTCACCACTTAGTCCCACTGTAGCCTCAACTTCCTCTACTCTGGTGACCACAGTGGAGTCTTCTGGTGTCGGTAGAGGTTAACGTGGCCTTCAGATGTTTCCTCAGACTACACTTAGCTGTATGTCCACTATATGTCCACGGTATGTCCACCATATGTCCACTGTATGTGGGTTCTGCATATTCTTTAATTGTTTAGTTTCACACGAAGCTGGAACTTCCTCAGCACGTTTCCATTTGTTCTGAGCTTCATTTTTTTGTCTCTTCACCACCAGCTGCAGACAATGATGACATGACATACTCTGAAGTCAACATCCAATCACAGGGCAGACCTTATGGTGTGTCAGAAAAACTCAGATACGATAAGACACATCAGAGAAAAGACAATAACAGCTACTGTAGACTGAGATGCCTTCAGAAATTTGACAGTTCCACCTTTCTTTAACGCAGAAGCTGAAGGAAGAGATGTCATCTATTCAGTCATTAACCAGCACCCTCAGAGTATGTTGTGGTAAAAAATGAAATAAATCTTCACATATACGTGTGAAGAGTCGTCACCTTCACCTTCTTTGTATGTCTTTGTCTGGTTAGATGATCCAGGTGGATCTGTGCTGGTCAAGTTGGCTGATGCCTCACCACAGACCAAGTCACGCTGGCCAGTCCTGTCAAAACCCTGTCTGACCGTGTTGCTGACCTGTATCTGTGTTCTTCTGCTGATAATAACCTGTACCATGGGAGGACTATGTGAGTACAGATGAAATGGATGAACGTCCCACAGGAATAACCTGGTAAAACTGGAACTAAATACAAAACCAGTAGTTTTCTTGTCCAGTTCCATGTCTGATCCAACAGCTGGGCTAAGCTCCACTGGGTGGGTCCGTCTTGGGAGGTGTGGTGGTAGCCTAGTGGATAACACACTTGCCTATGAACCAGAAGACCTAAGTTTAAATCCCACTTACTACCATTGTGTCCCTGAACAGGACACTTAACCCTGAGTTGCTCCAAATGTCTACACATAGTCTAGAGTCTAGAACATGTAGGCAAACACTCATTCTGAGGCTGTAATTGTAGTGATGATGGTGATGATTTGTCATCAGATGCTGTGATGAAAAAGAGCCACGCAGATGAGAAAGAAAGGCTGATATCGGATGGTAGAGGTGAGTAGAGGATCTGATTGAAAGGTCAGACCATCAGTGTAAACCAGTCCTGGTCCAGGGAAGCCACCAGGTTTGGAGACTGGGTTGGCCCAGTAACTGCGTTTTTATTTCACAAGAGTCAAAGAAAAACCTTGAAAAGGCTTCTGCAAACTACAAGTCTCTGGAATCCAGACTCAACATCACCCTGCAGGGGCTTAATGGCAATCTGTCAGGTCAGTGGGAAGTGTGTGTTGAGTTTAGTAGAACTTCTCCCATGTGGGCCCATATGGGTTGTATGTGTGGTCTGTCCAACTGATGGGCTTTAGGTGATCTACATGGGCCTTGTAGACACAACTGTTCCACCAAGAGGTTTCCAGCAGTGTATAGATCAGTTTTAGAAAAAGTAATGAAATAATTGTACAAAAGTTACACACCTTTCTTGTGCTCGTTTTAGTCAGATTTATTAATTATGCTGAACCCATAAGGGGAGCAAGAGTCGTCGTCCCTGATTTACCCACCGTCATGAAAAAGACCAACATGGACCTCACTGGCTTTTCTCTTCTGCTAATACGTGTGTTGGTGGCTTTATTCTACTTGCAGAACTTAAGAGGCTGAGCCAGTTTTGCTGCTTCTTCTCTTATTTCTTCTTGGAGTTTGAATTAGAGGCAGTAAGGAGTTCGGTTCTAAACTGATAAACCTGCTTGAACCCTTAAAGCAGAAAAGTCAGTGAGGGCCATGTTGGTCCAAGTGTTTTTCATGACTGTAGGTCCCCATCAGAGCTTGCCCACATGGGGCCACCATGGAACCTGCAGACAAACTTGACTTGGACCCAGCTGGGCAGACCACACCAGCCCATATACGACCCGTTCGGGCCCCACGTGAACGTTATCTCTGGATAACATCAGTTTCATATGAACAGAGTGTCATCGAACCCTGACGGAGCAGAAGGAAACCATCAGCCTCATCTCCAAAGAAAAACAGGACCTGCAAAGTAATTTGTCAGGTCAGCTGCTTTTCTCTATCGGTGTCCATGTTAAAAAGTCTATTTTATATGTTGTTTTTTTATATTCTCCTCAACAGAATCTAAAGAGGAGTTGGTCACATGATCTTCTGTTCTGAAACTGCAGAATAGCATGGACATTAAGAATCAAACTATTTCCCAGCAAAACATGTTAAACAAGTAATGAAACAGGATAAATAGTATTAATGCATTTAATATTAGTTCTAATATGTGATGGTGTGTCAAAGTGTTTATTTTGTGCATCATTGGTGGCAGAAGATCGTCTTTTATGAAGGACAGAAAACAACATAATTCATCCACTAAATGCATTCAGTCATTGACAAAAAAACGATGTGAATTTAGTCAAAAGCAGAAATATTTTTAACACAGTAAAGTTAACAACAAAGACACGTTCAGTGTAAAGTCTGTAAAAGTGACACTAATTAGTGTTAAATGACCGTGACTCCGCCCCTTCCCAGGTAACACGCCCATATGGGTGGTACACAGGTACCAGACAGGTGGTCCATATCAGCCCCATCTTCTTATGAACCCCAGAACCCAGATGGGGAGCAAGAGTCGCCCCTGATTTACCCGCCATCATGAAGAAGACTCGGTCCAACATGGACCTCGCCGCCTTTTCTGCTTTTACGTTAAAGTAGATTCTTGGTGCTTCTGGAGTTGGACATGAAGTCATTTTTATCTTTAAGTGCTTGTTGTGCATAATTGACCATTGTTATTAAAATGCTGCTGAAACTGGGATTTAGTTGCAGAGACTGAGGCCTGGACCAGTAATGAACTGGTCTGGAATAAGACTGGACAGAAGACAAATGGTCACTCTGACTCTTCACCCCCATCTTCTCTTTATCAGATATCCAGCAGGAGAAGCTTAGAAGCAAAAAATTACTGAAGAGCATAGAAATGTTTAAAAAAGGTGAATAAATGTTAATTTGTTAAATATTTTATAATAATTATGAACACATTATACACACTTCAAACTATCTGAATTGTCCTGCTTTAGATTCCAACAGGCCACGTTCAGACAGTGTTGTGGAAGGTGAGTAAATGTAGTTTTATTCAGTGTTTAGTTCTCATGGTGAAGTGGTGATGTGGTCACTCTGCTGAATACAGGTCTTCAGAAAGGTTGTCTTCTTGGTTGGGTGTTCTTCAAGGAAAAGTGCTACTACGTCTCCACTGATACGAAGAATTGGGAAAACAGTCGGGTCGACTGTGAGGAGATGGGAGGACATCTGCTCAACCTAGATAATAAAGATAAGCTGGTAAGATGGAGAAGTTCACTGTCTGGCTATTTATTGATTGTCATTTTCTGCTCTGAATCCAGAAAACTGGAGTTTCTATCAAACGTTCTTACCTTCATGTAACTTCAGTGGTGGAACATTCACAATAATGGTTCAAAAAAGGAAAAAGCCACACCAGAATTTAACAGAGGCGGGTGGGTAATCCAGGTCCAAAAAGTAAAAATCCTCACGGTGGTTCTTGTCGATCGTCCTGTCCTTTGTGTTCAATTTAAGGAACAAGTTCTTGTGAGAATTTTGATACAGATTGAGAGAATAATAAATCTCAGATCCATTCAGGTACTTTTTTTATGGCAGAACTACAAGATGAAGAAAAAAAACAGACATTTCAGCTTCTCGCCAGAACATGTTCCTGAAAGTAAAAGTGAAGTGATTGTCACTTGTAATACACAGCAGCACAGCACACGGTGCACACAGTGAAATTTGTCCTCTGCATTTATCCCATCACCCTGAGTGAGCAGTGGGCAGCCATGACAGGCGCCCGGGGAGCAGTGTGTGGGGACGGTGCTTTGCTCAGTGGCACCTCAGTGGCACCTTGGCAGATCGGGATTCGAACCGGCAACCTCCTGATTACAGGGTATGCTTAACCGTTAGTCCACCACTGCCCCATAATGTCTAGTAAACAGAACAGAAGAACCAACACACAAGTTTAATATTAAAAGACAAAATCCAGGTCCTTCTTGGTCCAAGTGTTTTTCATGGCGGTTGGTAAATCAGGGGCGACTGTTGCTGGGTTCCGTTTTAAATATTAATTCGGTTTAAAACTAACACAAGAAATGTGTGTAATTTTGTAAATTGATTTAATGAAATTTATGTCAAATTTCTATTTCATTTCTAACCCTGAACTACACACTGCTGGAAACCTCTTAATACAACAGTTCTACATACAAGGTTGGTAATAAAACCTGGTGAGGATCTTTACTTTCCGGACCTGGATTACCCGCCTCTGCACAGCTACAGATAGAAATATCTTACCTGGAATGGAATTAAAACGGCAGCGTCTTAAGAGGGTCTAGAAGATGTGGACCTTCTTTTCACGTCTGATCTGATCCCATGGTCCTCCTCACACTTCAGCAGGACCATGGTGGTGCTTCAAGGCTCTGGTGGAACATCACCATGATGCTGTGTCTAATAATGTGTCCCATGGGCTGATCTCGTGTTTACAGAATTCAGTTAATCAAGTTGTACATTAAAATATGAGCAGAGAACGTACTGAATTATTCATTTTCAAATATTTACTTCAACACTCATCTCTTTTCAGAATTTCTTTACAAAATACAATATTTATTATGACCAATATTACTGGATTGGAAATGTGACTAAATATTTCGATGGGAGGTAAATAATTTGTATTTATTTGGATTTCTTATGACTACTTTTAATTTGTGATACCACCGTATATTACAGAGTAACAAGAGAAATTATTTCACTTTATTTCAGAAACTGGAGAAGTCTGGAGAGTTCAGTACAGTCCTGTGTTGCCGTGAATTATCAATATTATCAACCACGGTATTATCATGACTGTAACTCTGAATTGAGGCGAGTTTGTGAATCCAGTCCAGTAAAGTAACACGCTGCTCGTATTCAACATACAGGAAGTGAAGAACATGCCGGGTGACTGTAGAACAATCGTTAGAACGTCTCTGGCGTTTATTCATCATCCGCTAGCAGCAGCATACAAATGCATCAAGAACTGTATTTTTACTGATGTTAATGCATGTTTTTTATATCGGTTTCATAGTTTTATGTTCATATTGTTTTATTCTAATTCATATTACATGGTTTTGGTGAAATATATGCACACACACTTTAATAAAATACTTTTTAAAATGAAGGATGTGTGTTTTCATTATTGACAGGACTTTATTATATTCGTACCACTTTCTTTACGTGGCCACCAGCTTCAGGTGGTTGATACCGGGACCCACATGGGCACTGAGGGTGCAGCGGGTCTAACAGCAAATATTAATAAATACCAGACCAGAATGTAAAATCCTGCAGCTTTACACGAACCAGCACCTGCCCTCCACATGAAGAAGTGAAGGTGACGTCATTGTGAGACCCTGCAGCACAGCACACGGTGAAATGTGTCCTCTGTATTTAACCATCACCCTTGGTGAGCAGTGACCATGACAGGCGCCTGGGGACCAGTGTGTGGGGACGGACCTTCATCAAGGGACATTGAACGTCCTTTACTGTTTAGGAGAAGAACATTTTACCACAGGACAAGTGGCATGCATGTCCCAATAAAGAGATATTAATAATGACTGATAAATACGTGTATTCTGTACTAAATCTGATTAATAAGTTGTAAAGTAGCGTGGAAAATAAAACTAATCACTGATGTACATTCTATTTCCCAATAACACAATTTAAAGCCACAGTCCCCCTGGAGACACTCAGGGTTAAGTGTCCTGCTCAGGGACACGATGGTAGTAAGTGGGGTCTGAACCTGGGTCTTCTGGTACGTAGGCGAGTGTGTTACCCACCTGGCTACCACCACCCTGAACATGAGTGTTCACTCGTGTACTTGGCCAATATACGGGATTCTGATTCTGTTTCCCTGTTCAGCTCTAGTTGACTTGATCTGACTTTGATAAGCGCTGCACATCTCAGTAAAAACAGGTCTTCTGATGGAATGAGCTTTTATTTAATGATTATTAATGATCTGTTACTTTGCCTGTTCTGAAGGTAACAGTAGCAGGTTGACTCCTCCCTCCCTCTGTGTTTAACCTCGGTCCAGACAGTAAGCGTGTACGGAGTGTCTGGTTTCAGCTCTGTGAGTTCTGTCCTGGATGAATCTGTAGAGATGGACTCTGTTTTACTCCCTTTACTCCAGTAAGAGATCAGGAACCTGTGTGGAATCTGATCCATCCCATGTGGTGGAATCCAGCTGATCTTAGCAGATGTAGCAGAAACTGAGACCACGGTCACCTTCTCTGGAGCTGGAACTCCTGGAAATGATTCTTCTTGATTATAAAGTTGAATAAACAAAATAATTATTAGGTAATATTAATAAGTCGTCTCCCTTACGTGTACAGAAGGGTCTAGTGAGCGTCCTGCTCTTATGTCCACTGCTCAGTACGGTATGGACACCGATCGTATATTCTGTTGCCGGCTTTAATCCAGATAAGGAATATCTGAGGTGATCAGTATAAAAGATCTCCTCCTCTTCACCATCACTACGGAGGGACAGCAGGTAGGAGACAATGTGCCATGTCTGCTTCTCTAGCGTCCACTCCACTCAGGCTGAGCAGATCGTCGAGCCAGAGGCTCCAGGACCAATCACCGTCCATAACACCAGACCTCAGCTCTCTCCTGCGGCCAGCTTCTTCTGCTGAGGAATCGGTCACCTTCACGTTGATTGGTCTCTCAGCCATCGACGTGTCCCTCGCCTGTGACGAGCTGCACCAGGCCTACACCACACAGTGCACCACCTACACCATGACCCAGGAGGCCATGAGCAAGCTCCACGAGCCGGAAGTGACCCAGCTGTCCAGCAGGATGCAGGACCTTGGGATACGTATAGAGGAACCATCGCAGAACGGCGATATGGTGGTTAGTGGGCTGAGGAACGTGAGAGAGTTTGAGCAGCGAGACCTCTATGGAAATGTGGTGTGGTGTCTGCTGGGTGACAGAGGGGACTGGGAGAGGTTCCCCAAGGAAGCTGGAGCAGGTTTATTTGATTGATGTGTGTGTGTGTGTGTGTGTGTGTGTGTGTGTGTGTGTGTGTGTGTGTGTGTGTGTGTGTGTAGTTTTGTTATAACTTGTATCGTTCAACTGTATGGATGGTACGCAGGTACCAGACAGCTGGTCCATTTCAACTCCGTCTTAAAATGAATGCGTCTGTTACGTCAGGGGTCAGGGACATAACAAATGGGACATAGGAGCAGAAACTCCGGAACAACGCAACAACACTTAGTCTTGTCTTCTGGTCACAATCCTTCACTTCACAGCACTTCCTTCTTGCTTCACACCAACACCCTGCCACATTTACAGACAGAGAGACATACAAACAGAACACACCCATACTCTGCCATGGGACGTCTCAGCGTCAAGCTTCTTTTAGATTGCCCATTTCTAACATGTTGTTGGGATTAAATATAAGTAGGATTAATATCATGAATCTGTTCAGATAATACTGAATATCATAATTCCAACAAAAGACAATGCTATTATTACAAGTACCCAAGAGACCCATGAGTTGAAGAAAAATGGCTTGGACTTTTTAATGAATATTCTGCTTTTTATATCGCCATTTTCTTTCTATTATGGTTATTTTCTCTCTGGTGTATTCTTTTCTTCTTTCATTTTTGACATAATGAAATAGGTCTCGATATATATAACATACTTGTAAATTCATATTCTTTTTTTTTAAGTAATATTTCATGTTCTTTGTTGGAGCCTTGTTGGAACCAGCATCACTGCATACCAACATTATTTACACAGCTCCCATAATACACGCGGTGTATTTCATCTATGTAATATGTGGATGGTGGTTCATATACAGGCAATAACTCGAAGTTAGGCAGTGCTTCTTATGCCAGATGAATTTTTTACCCAACTGCTCTGTATTTTCTGTGCTTTCCACTCTCACAAGGTTACGTCACTTTCCTCACCTATTGTCATTATCGTCAGTTTTGATTCTAGAGGTTGTTTAGTTCGGGTTACTAGATTTTAATATAATTTAAGTGAGTTTTCAAAGAACCACCAAGTTCCAAAGAAAAATACTTTTTATAAAAAAACCTCTACCACTTCGTCTACTTCTTCATTGTCTGTGTCTTCTGGTTCTTCCCTTAACCAGGTTTAGTTTTTGTCATCTTTCATTTTTATTAAAAAATATCAACCTTATATATCAACACTCTCTATTTCTCTCTCTCTCTCTCTCTCTCTCTCTCTCTCTCTCTCTATATATATATATATATATATATATATATGAGTCTCACGTTAACGCACTACTAATATATATATATATATTAGTAGTGCTGCGTTAACGTGAGACTCTTATCGGACGATAAAAAATATCGCCGTTAATCTATTAACAAAGTTGTGTTGGGAGCTGGGTCTATACTACGCAAGCTATTGTGCCGGAGTTAAATGGTTACACTAGATTTATAATAGTGCTGCACGATTAATCTAATCGCAATCGTAATCGCGATGTCAGTCTGTGCGATTACATGAAGGCAAAAAGATGCGATTTAAATGATTAGTACATGGATTGGATCGGATATGTTGCGGATCCATTCTCATTCTCTCTGAAGAATGAGAATGAATGAAGTCGGATGTGACGTGTTTTGTCACATGACTTTCGATTCGGAGACATATGGGTAGACGTCACATGACGAGCTGCATCGTACGTCAACGTCGCCGCCATATTGCGATAGGCTCTGCTGTGGAGTGAAGCATATACATGTCTCTGGAGAGAAGTGCATAAAAATGCCTCACTCTTGTGCTGCTTGGGGCTGTACAAACCGCTGTACGCTCCAAACCAGGGATTACATTTCATAGGTAAAGCGGGACAATTGTTTTGAATATATTTGGCCGTTATAAAATCTCGTTTTATAAGTCTTAACCTTAGCTAAGCTAGGCTAAGCTAGCGAAGCTATGCATTCCTGTGTTCAAGTCAGCCTCCAAACAACGTTTTGGCTAAACGTAGGCATTAACTATTTAGACTGTTCTTAGCTGTTTAGTTAACTTTTCTCAAACTTTGAAGGTTTCCTAAAGAAATTCACCTCAGTTTACAAATCTTAACCTTAGCTAAGCTAGCAAAGCTATGCATCCCTGTGTTCAAGTCAGCCTCCAAACAACATTTTGGTTAAATGTCAGAACTATAATACGGGATTTTATAATGGCCAAATATAATCAAAACAGTTGTTTGTAAAGAGTTTTTTGTGATTATTTTATATTTGTAGAATATTGTATTTTGAAAGCACTGGGCATTTCAGGTTGTTATAAGTAGTTTGTATGTTTCACTTTGAAATTAAACATTTCACTATTAGCATGCGACTTTTCATTGATATTCAAGCAAGTGTCCTTTATCATATCGCAATCGCATATCGCAATATTGATCTCAATAATCGCAATATGTCTTTTTCCTCAAATCGTGCAGCCCTAATTTATAAGTATATTTCTCTTTCTTGTGTCTTTTAGTTTCTTATTTCCTAAAGACTTTTATTTTGTTTTTGAGACCCGGTTCAGGTCTCTTGGACACTTGGCATGATCTGTGAGAGCTGCATGGGGTTTGTGTGCAAAAAGTTATTTCTTTCATTTTAATTTATGTACATATTAGGAATATTTTGCATGTGTGTTATTTTGTGAATATTTTTTTATGTTCTTTTAATACTGTATATTATAGAGAGAGGTGCAGAAAGACACGATGTGACGCGATGTTCTGACGCGAACTTGCTTTTTGTACAAAATACACTTTGCACAGAAAATCTCTTGGGTGTCAGCTCATCATTTGTGGTTCAAGAAACGAAATCAAAAAGTTACACAACGCAGAAGAAGAAGCGCTACACTATGATGACTTTCACCTTGATATATTAGCGCGGATGTATACCTAGCCGAATTGCACTGTAGGGGGCGAGAACGAGTCTTCGAACTGTGAAATTACCACATCAAACGTGACGTGGTAACATGGATGCAGCTATTTAAATGAATAAACAGTTGGTAAACACAAGTACATCTTATTGAACATAATTTATTTTCATCACCAATTATCATAGTAGAACAGCTTTCTCAAGCAGTTTGTGATGCATTTTGGAAACAGGAGATGAGCCCCTGGTCATATGCTCCACCTGGCTTGAGAAACCCGTTCTCAAAGACTTACTTTTAGTCATTATTAGATTAATCTAGATTAATTTAGATTACAGTGAGATTAATCTAGATTAATTCCAAGATTACAGTGAGATTAATCTAGATTAAGAAAATTAATCTATGCGCACCTCTAATTTATATATAAATAACATTTACATGTACAGCATTTATCAGACGCCCTTATCCAGAGCGACTTACAATCAGTAGTTACAGGGACAGTCTCCCTGGAGCAACTTAGGGTTAAGTGTCTTGCTCAGGGACACGATGGTAGTAAGTGGTATTTGAACCCGGGTCTTCTGGTTCATAGGCGAGTGTGTTACCCACTAGGCTACTACCACCCAAATAACTTCTGCTTGTCAATACTTGTTCAGTGACCAGCATTTTAACCATTTGTTAGGTTTATTATATTTATTAACCTAAACCTATTCATTTATTTATTCATTAATTAATTGTCTAAGAGGCATCACTCTCTCAGACTTATCACGGCATTTCCCTGCTTTATTCTCACCTCCGTTTTTTTTATTTGCCAGGGGTTTTGTCAGAATTATGATAATTCACAGACACATAAACACTAACACCAGTGCTAACACTCCTAATAGTACAAGTGTACAGCTCAAGACAAAGGGCCGTTGGTCGACCACAATTACTCTTCTCATGTTTCTCCAGCCTCTTCTGTCACGTCTACATCCAGAGGTTGTGGGTCTGGCTTCTTCTTCATAGTTTGTGGGTCTGGGTACTTCTTCATAGTATGAAGGTCTGGGTACGTCTTCATAGTTACTTTGTCTGGGTTCGTCATATAACAAATTTGTTGGAGTTTAATAATAAATTGGATTATCCATTTCAAATAATTATGATTAAAACAACTGTGGTTGTTTACATATAAATAAATATCTTCCTACTTGAAACATTGAGAATTCTTTTTCAGTGCTTGTGAACATTATGGACAGAAACTAAAGACTTTCTGGGGAGATTAAATACGACTATCACTAGTGAAGAAGCACGACTGAAATGGCTGAAATTAAAGAAGTATAGAGAGTGTCTTATTAAAATGTAAAATTAATGAACGTAAATGACTGAACGACGAAAAGGAAAAGATAAATGACCATTTCATTATTTTGATGGGTGTAATAAATCAGAATGGAAAATCACTTCATCACATCCATGCACAAACATGAGCTGAAAAGCACTTAGAATTTTGCAAAGAACAAGAATTTTTATTCACACAGGAGACCTCGTTCAGCAGAAATCTCTTCAATGGCCACAGGGTGGTGGTGCCCCCTCCTGGAAAATATTCTAGAGATAAAAACGAGAGCAACAAACGAAATGAAAACATTTCGAATCAGAATCGTGTCTAATGACCAGGGAATTTGGAACAGTGCAGTACAGCGTACAGGAGATGGCAATGCTGTATATATTTTGGTGGAGCTCAAGAGCTTAAACGAGGTTGTTCGACATGGTGAGTGGAAGAATCCAGCCACAACACCTAGCGGTTAAGGAAGCAGAAAGGTTGCCGGTTCGAATCTTGAACCGCCGAGGTGCCACTGAGGTCCCCTTGTGCGTTTTACTTCACTTTTATGTTCTTGTGGGGCCACATGGGTTGTATATGGGCTGGACTGGTCTGCTCAACTGGGTCCAGGTTTCTCAACTGGTGGTTCCATGGTGGCCCCATGTGGGCAAGACTAGATGGAGAGCAAATCACGTTCCTGTGAAGGAGCTCTTCTACAGTAGAACCACCAGGGTAGTTTAATGCTTCTGAGTTTTTATTGTCTCCAGGTAACATATGGTTGGTCCATATCAGCCCCGCCCTTAATTTGACGCCATATGCAGCAGGATTTACCCTGATTTAACCAGCATTTCTGTTTTAAGTGGTTAAGACTACTTGGCACTGAACTGTAAAACTACTGAATTAGTCGTATTTAAGGGTTGAGATTAATATAAAGTTTACAGTGACTTTTAGTTGAATACGTCATTGGCCTTTAATACATGAATGTATTAATAAAAAAGGGTTTTAAGTACAATTGCAGCACAGCTGCACACAGTGAAACGTGTCCTCTGTATTTAACCATCACCCTCGGTGAGCAGTGACCATGACAGGCGTCTCGGGATCAGCGTGTGGGGACGGGACCTTCATCAAGGGGACCTGAGTGGGATTCGAACCGACATCCTTCCGATTACGGGGCCGCTTCTTTAACCACTAGGCCACCGCTGGCCCCTGTGTTGGGGCAACAACTGAACAACACGTGTTGTCTGGGAGGCTATAAAGACACTTTATTGATCCCAAAAGGAAACGTCTGTTGGCAGGAGATGTTATTTTGCAGCGAACTGAAGACTCGTTTCTACTTCAAACTCCGCGTCCCCCGGGGGACAGCATGGCTGGCATGTTGTCCCGCGTATCCGTCCCTCGGGTTTCAAACCACTCCAGCATTCCAGGCATGTTCTAACCAGCATGAAATGACAACATCAGCCAGACACATCATCGCAAGAGCAAAAAACGAGATTTATTTTGAATGAAACATATTTCTTGCAGAAACTACGGTTACACAACGCGGGTCATACACGCCACGATTCTGAAACTATTCGCCATTAAAAACAGGAAGTGGCAGAGCGATTATGAGGTGAAAGAAGAGGAAACGCACGCTCTTGATCACACCCTTGTGGTATTGTTCTCACTCCCGTTCCTTTATTTGGCAGATGTTCGTGAGAATTATGACAGTTCACAGGCAGGTAAACAGCAGCATCAGTGCGAGCAGTCCTAATATTACAAGTGACCAATTGAAGGGCCGGTGCTGGAGGACAACGGTCCTTCTCATGTCTCTCCAGCCTCTTCTGTCCCGTCCACATCGACACTTTCTGCCTCTGGGTCCTTGTTCGTAGCTTCTGGCTCCTGGTTCTTCCTGATAGCTTCTGGCTGGTGGATCTTCTTCATCGAATCTTACTGTGGGTTCGTCAATAAAGGGATTTACTTAAGAATGATTATCCATTGCAGTCATATGATGGGACGCGTCCGGCTGTTTTCATATAAATATCTTCCTCCTCGTGACACGACAATTCTTCTTCAGCGCTTGCGAGAAACTAAAGACTTTCTGGGGAGATGAAATACGTGTCGCTAGTGAAGAAGCGCGGTCTGATGTGGCTCCTTCTCCAGGATGAAACGCACGAGCCGCCGCACCCACGGCGCGCGGTGGTTCAGGCAGATCTTCTCGCCGCCCGCCAGCTGGGCCCTGTAAAGGTCAGAGGTCAGGAGGTGGCGGCCCGCGTCCGTACGGCACAAAGTGGCGGCTGCGGCGCCACTTACACGACCTCGGCGTTCCTGCAGTGAGGGCCGCTGGGGAGGATCTCCACGCTCCTCAGCTTGTCTGGAGGTATCACCCTGGACTCGAGGTCGAAGCACAGGCAGCGGCGGTTGTAGCCCCGCCCAAGTGGCTGCATTCCTGAGGCAACACACGGAAAAGCACAAATCACCCTCAATTAGCGCTTCCTGTCCGGTGAATGATGTCGTTCTCACGCCCTGGATCTCCAGGCCATTCCTGGACCATGGAACCCCCTGCAGATCGCCACGGCGACCTCCCCGGACTTACCCTGGGCCGCGGCGAGGAGGAGGAAGCCGCCGAGCAGCATGAGGGTCAGGGAGGACATGGTCACGGTCGCTGCAGGGCGCTGCAGTGCGGCGCAGCTCGCTGCTTAAATACCCGCCGGTCATGTGACTTGTTTACTTCTGCGTGTGTGACCCGCGGACATGTGTGTGTGTGTGTGTGTCTGACCCGCGTTTGTGTGTAAAAGCCCCGTTATTTGGTGAGTTGATCAGCAGGCGCTCATGTTGCTCTTAAGTGTGTGGGTTCCCGATCTGAACCTTTCTGTCCCTTCACACACACACACAATATATACACACACACATAAAACACACAACACAACATATAGACAATCACAAAAAATACTATATGAATAAGAAAACAATACATATAGAAACACATAACAGACACACACACAGATAGTACACGCACAACACACAACACACTCACACACACACATAGAGTACACGCACAAAACAAACACCACACACACACACACACAGATAGACACGCACAAACACACACACACACAACAACGTCAAACCACACATATATACACTCACAAACACACACTCACACACACACACACATCTATATACACTCACACACACACACATATACACACACACACACAACACACACACACATATATACACACACATACACATACACACACACACACACACTCAGTCACATTTTACCCTGAACTACAGTGCAGCTGGACTGTGGCCTTCTGTAGAACCACACGGACATGAGGAAGTTCTGGAGAAAACGCCGCATCATCCTTTGCATGATCAGCAAAAGACGTCCATATGATTCATCAGCATGCAAAACCCGAACAAATGATGAAATCATCGCCGCAAAGAACCACCGCAAGGTGTTGTGATGTTGTTCTGAAGGATCTACTTTCTGCATGAGTAAAACCCAGAGTGATGTTTACTCCACAAATCACCAAGTGATTGTCAGTGTGATGCACAGCACGCGGTGCACACAGCCAAATGTTCCACCACTGTCCCTCATCACCACACCAGAAGGATCGGGGGTCTACTGAGCGCTCCACATCGTCTGGAAGGTGGTCTTCTGGTCACCCTGCAGCAGAGTAAAGGTGGCTGGATCTCATCTTCAAGGTGTGACCAGTCAATGGTGGAAACGTGGAGATGAAAGTCCCATCGTGGCCTGTCCCTTTTTTTTTTGTTTGCTTCATGGACGTGATCTTTCCACCTCGGCAATTCTGAAACGTGTCTGCACTCCGCTGAAGATACCAGATCCTGTGTGTGTGTGTGTAGGTTCTATAAAGAAGACATTTCAACACAGAAATAGAAAAGAAGAAGTTTCTTTATTCACTGTCGCAACATGGAGCAGAAATGCTAGAAGAAGAAAGCACGGTAGGTAACGTTCTAATAAAAAATAGCATTCATTCTCTTTTAAATGCGCGCGAGCTCACATTCCAAACACGTTCTTCACATTATTTCAAAAAAGGGAACGTAGAGTCCCAACAAAGAGACCAGATTTAACCGCTGGGTTCCTCGCACAGTCCAGTCCGTCCAATCCTTCATTCTCCAGCTTACTTCCTTCCAGAAAGGGCTACATGGACAATCCGCTTACGTCTGGCCAGGGAATTATGGGTAGAGGCCACAGCCACGGGCAGTTTAAGGTGACGCGGGTGCGGCGGTGGTGGCGGTGGTGCGGTGGTGGCGTTGGCGCGAGGTTTCCCGATTATCCTGTAAAAGAAGAAGGAAGGTAGAACACCGACTCGCCACCGTCTGGGGTTTCTGGACGTGGATGGACCACAACTCACTTGGCCTCCAGCTCCTTCACCCACGGGGCGGCGGGGCTGAAGCCACACCTTGGTGGCCCTTGCCTCTTTATCAGCACGCTGGCGCTGCGGGAGAGCCAGAGAGGCCGCTTGAGAAGCGGTTGGAGTGGATCTCTGTGTTGGGGCGTGAGGGACCTACATGACTTGCTCGTTTCGGCAGTGTGGTCCGGCGGGCAGGCGGCTGATGCTCTTCACCGCCCTCTCGATGTTTCTGGGCTTCTCGTCCACCACTTTGGGGCACTGGCAGCGCAGCGCATTTTCTGCAGCACAAAACAAGTTCCGAGTGAAATAACGGACGCGTTTCACCGCATCCGTGCATGCAGCAGGAAGGACGATTAGCAACGTACGTGAGGTGGCGCAGAGCACCAGGGCGGAGAGGAGAAGCGCGGCTGTGGCAGGCGGGGGGTTCATCCTGTCCGAGTGGAGATGGGGTGCTCTGGAAGCTCAGGGAGCTGCTGAAGTCTGGAATCCGCTGGCCCGCATCAGCCGTTTAAATACACGCACGCAGCCTGCAGCCTGCAGCCAAGTCAAACTTCCAGAGAAAGTTGTGTCAGAACGAGGGGGAGTTTGGCCACATGCCCGAGCTGAGGTCCCTCCCCCAGGATCTCGCTGCAGATCTGTTCCCGTAACTGACTACATGAACTGCAGTGGAGCCTTCACAGTTAACAACTCAACCTGCTTCACATTTATACAACATTTACATTCACATTTACTGTATTTACCAGACGCCCTGATCCAGAGCGACTTACAACGTGCTTCCATGTCACCATGGATGAGGTGGTCAGTTCTGGTTCACCAGGACCCCCAACTATGAATACAATCTTTTTATTCACTCTGTTCTAGTTTCTATACAGAAGAAGGTTACAAGTTCATCTAAATCTTCTCTAAAGAGGAAGGTGTTAAGCTGCCATCAGGGACTGTGATGTTCTGACCTCGAGGGGAAGTTCATTCTGAGACGGAGAAGAGTCTAGATGAGCGTCTTCCTCGTACCTTCAGAGATGGAGGGACCAGGCGAGCAGTACTGGAGGCTCGGAGTATACCAGGTGCAGTGCGAGGTGCAATAAGGGCTGTGAGGTAGGATGGTGCTACTCCATGTCTGGCTTTGTAGGCCAGCATCAGTATTTTGAACCTGATGCGTGCAGCTACTGGTGTGGAGAACTTGGGAAGGTTGAAAAAGCCAGAAGGACCGTGTCTGTAGAATGAGCTGTTCTGAAGCCAGACTGGTTAGGATCCAGGAGGTTGTTCTGTGACAGATGAAGTGAAGCTGGTTGTAGACACAGCGCTCAAGGATTTTAGAAAGAAATGAGAGGATAAAACTGGTCGATAATTGTTGATGTCTGTAGGATCGGAATGATTTCATCTGATGTGACCTTAGAAAACTGATTCAGAGAATCTGATTGTAGAATCTTCAGAGGGTAGAGTAGGATTTATGGTGGAGAATGTCTTACAAAATGACTCACGGGAGGATTTTCCCCGGACCATTTTCGGAACAATTTGGCTGTCTACAGATGGAAGGGTCACGACCTCTAAGCTGCTGACCCTGCGCTCTCACTTGTCCCTGTAGGTTCTGGTGAAGTTCTTGCATCTGGTTTTCTGGATGCCCTACGAAGTGATGACAGGGCTGAAAAAGAGCAGAAAACTCATTCATGACCTTTAAAGGGCTAAGGTCAACTTTAGGTTACTTTCATGCTAAATGTCAAACCATAAAATCCTGAACGTCCTGAGGAGAAGGCCTCAAAAGATGAGTGGTCCCGTCCTCATGGTCTCCAAATGCTCTGTTTTGTGTGAAGAATCTGATAAAAGGTGGGATGTGAGAAGAGGAAGGAAGACAGGCATCTTCTCACAGAAGCTGAATTTTATTGTTGACAGGTCTGTTGACCCCGGGGGGTCGCACCACGGTTTATTACCATGCTAAAATGTCGAATTAGCTCTCGAGGAACATTTAATTCTCCTCGTAGTTCCACGGTAAAACCACCATGCTTTTGTATTTCGTCATTATTGTTTTTGCATCACAGTGACTCCGCCTCTCCCAACGTAACGTATAGGTGCTTCACATCAGCCACGTTTGAACCAACGCGGACCTCACTGGCTTTTCTGACACAGATTGAGACGTTATCAACTCTGGTAAACTTTAAATGAATTCCTGATTGAATTGTAGTGAATCTTCAGGCAGCGGGAGCCCCCCCAGCTCTTCACAGGAAGTTCTACAAGCAGAACTGAGCAAACAAGACCCATTATTATAAAACCAGAAAAGCCGGCGAGGTCCACGTTGGTCCGAGTCTTCTTCCCTTCTGGGTTCTGGGGTTCATAAGAAGATGGGGCTGATATGGACCACCTGTCTGGTACCTGTGTATGGGCGTGTTACCTGGGAAGGGGCGGAGTCACTGTCATTTTACAGACTTTACCCTGAAGGTGTTAAATTTAAATCTGACACTGGCAATGTTGCTGTATACTTACTACCATCGTGTCCCTGAGCAGGACTCTTAACCCTGAGTGTCTCCAGGGGGGACTGTCCCTGTAACTACTGGTTTGAAGTCGCTGTGGATAATGGCGTCTGGTAAATACCTTAAACGTGAAGGACAGAGAGACATTTTTTGGCCATGCCCGCTCCTCTGCCTGAAATGATCATCTCATGTGAGTATAAAGTGGACTGTGTGGGGGATGGAGTTCATGTCAGCATGAAAATTCATGTCTTTTTGATGGATTTTGTTTCTTCTGCCTCCTCCTCAGCTCAGCCACTCACCTGCCTGATTCATTGTAGTGGCTGAACCACCAGAGGACCTTCTGCAGTCAGTGGTGGACCATCACTGACCTCTTGAAAATGTAAGAACTTTGAGGGAAGGTTGGGGGCCAGCAGGGACGCTGCCTGATGACTGTGATGGAGGAGCCACAAGTCAGGCCGCTTTCAGCAGCGCTCGAAACACCAGCAAATCACTAATGCACAGGGTACATGTTCTCAGCTTTCATGTCATATAAAATACATTAAAAGAAAACTTTTTTCCTTTCAGTCAGTTGGTGTCTTAAGTAAAAAGTGACGTGATTTTCATTGTGAAAAACTGCAGAGCAGCACATGGTTCTGTTCAACAGAACTAAAACGAACTCAGTAGGTGAGTAATTTCATGATTTATTTCAGCCTCCGAATGCAAGCGACAGACTGACAGTTGAATACATGAATACATGAGTTCAGCTGCATCATTTTCACATAAAAATGGTTGATAATGAGCTCACCCAGTTGATATCGGGTTAGGGGTGGAGCACTTGCACCCCACACACTGACAGCAGAAGACAAACACTGACCTCAAATCATGAGCATAGGAGAGGTAGTGGGGTCCGGATCTAATAGACTCTTCTCTGTTGTGATGTTTTAGAAATCTGCATTATTTCTGTAATTTGAATGGGATTTGTGCTGTTTTGGTGCTGTTTCCATACAAGCCTGTGGTCAGGACAGCACAGTAACGGAAACCTGGAGTGTCAGAAGATGGTTGAGGGGGTTAGTAAAGCCTCTTTGGCGTAAAACCGGATTACTGTCTACCATGACCGCACGCAATTCTTCAGAAGCTTATTATGGGCACTCCTTACACACACACACCACACACACACAGCAATTGAATGTTAACACTGCACAGTGTTTACACAATCAATGACCGTGACTTCCGCCCCTTCCCAGGTAACACTGCCCATATGGGTGGTACACAGGTACCAGACAGGTGGTCCATATCAGCCCCATCTTAACATGAACCCCAGAACCCAGATGGGGAGCACCAGTCACCCCTGATTTACCCGCCGTCATGAATAAGACTGGAACCTGTGTACCACCCATATGGGCGTGTTACCTGGGAAGGGGCGGAGTCACTGCCACTTAACACTAATTAGTGTCACTTGTACAGAAACTGAACGTGTTATTTGGACTGGGCTCATATACTCTTTGAAGTGTTAATTTAACTCTGGCATTTTTACTTTTTATTTTGCCAAATCTCTTGTGAGTTCCTCATCTAGTATGTTTTGCACGTATCTACCTTCAAGTGGTGGAAGTCAAAAGGGTCCTGCAATACGCCCTGGCATGCTGTCAATCAACTTCTGGGCCAAATCCTGACTGACCGCGACCCATTCCTTCATAATCCGTGCTTGGGGTTTGTCAGAAATTTGTGGGTTCATGTTTGTCCACCTGCCCCTTGAGGGTTGATCATAAGTTCTCATTTGGATTTGAAGTTCTGGGGACCAAAAAATGTCAATGTTTTGTTGCCCCAGCCAGTTAGTTCTCACTTTGGTCTTATTATGTCACGGTGGTCCATCATGCTGGTCCATCGTTCTTCACCAGCCTGTTCTTGGATGGTTGGGAGAAGTTGCTTTTGGCGGATGTTTTGCTCCCTGTCCTTGATGTTTTTCTTGGTGAGAAGTGGCTTTGCTGCCGTTCTTGACGCCATGCCATGCCGGTCTTCGCCTCACTGCCCTGCCAGCACATTCATGTGGGTCCCATACGGGTTGTGGATGGGAGGTTCATGGGGGTTCATGTGGGCTTCGTTTTTTCTCCTGCTTTTGGCAGCTGCCTGGGCTGCTTGACCTCCTCCCGTCTTCTGCAGTCCTCTGGAAGCCCCCGGAGGCGCAGGGGAGTACAATCCCTCGTAAAAAAACCCAAGCAGGCTTACGTTACTTTGTTTAATGATCACATGCCTCAACAATTCATCCCGAGAGTTCGTTTGAGATGTTCTTCCACAGAAAGCTTCAGGAAGATTAAAATCCAGAAATGATGCATTTATTTGTGCTTTATATTCCCACGTCTACTTTTCCTCATGGGAGCACTTCAAAAATGATGAAGTATGGAATTGCAGCGTGGCCCTCTGCTAAGCATCTCCAGCTGGCCAGAGAAGCACATCGACACAAATGTTGAAACCAAAACCCAGGTCGCCATGTATCTTGTTTCGAACACCATCTACAAACATCTGGGCAAGCGTTCAAGCACAGACAAATCTAGCCCTTACACACGCACATGTGTGCACATTGCACAAAATAATACACACATATATATATATTATAATCGTCTAGCACCTAACAATCTCTGAGCTCAAGTTCGGCCTTATCAGGGCTCTTAGTTTGTAAACTCAATATTCTATAGAAATGGAACGAGAATTGCGGGTGTCTTCCTCTTGTAAGTCGCTTTGGATAAAAGCGTCTGCTAAATAAAGTAAAGTAAAGTAAAGTAAAGTAAAGAAAGGCCTCTGGAAGGCCTCTGGCTGTTTAGTTTGCAAATGTTTTTTGAGGAACTAAACCACAACATTCATCCAGTCAGCAATCAGATTCTATTTCTCAAGATTGCCATGGTTACGCTCGGCGTTGTGCAACGCTGGGAGAGCGCAGCTTTCTTTTATTATTATTATTTTTAATGGTGATGAAGTGCGGATCTGCGCACCATCCAGATGAAACACGTGGTGCCAACGCGGCCCTGCGCTGCACGCTGCTGCACGCTGCTGCACGCTGCTGCACGCTGCTTCTCGGCTGGGTTGTTCGGTTGATTCCGTCACCGAAGTCGAGCCGAGAGCTAATAAAAGCACGACTGTCTTTCTCCAGTTCGCCGTGGCTTTAGTCAGAAGTTGAAGCTGGTAAGAAGTCAACCTATTAAATCAAATGTAAAACCAAGATTTGCGACCATGACGTCGAAATCTGGCACTTGAATCATGGTCACATGGTCACTGGATGATTGGGACGGAGGGAACAGGACGAGTCCAGGTAGTCGGGAATAAAGTGTCCTCATATTCATTTGCCTGTGGAAAGAGGAACGTTGCCTCTCGGTCCCGACATGTTTAGAGCCAGGAATTACGAAACTCCCACGGCTGTAAAAGTCATTTATCCCAGACGCTTATCCGGAGTTTTATGAAATGACAGGAGCCTGTTCACAGTCAGGTTTGTTTACCTCGAATTAATTTCATATCAGTCGCTAGTGTGCTGATATCGGCCTGCTGTCTCTGGAATCCTGTGGGAGACACTTGACATTTGTGTGTGTGTGTGTGTGTGTGTGTGTGTGTGTGTGTGGCGTCGCTGCTGTAGGCCAAACCTCAGACGTTCAAAACTCAGTTGACATGCCAGATCGGATGAAATAATACACTAATAAATGTTTATAGCATCTTTCAGACGCCCAACTAACAACGTGCTTTCGTTTTACCAGCAAAAAGTTGGACCCGTTTGATGACATTAAATACTGAATTAAATGCACTGAGGATCTTCCAGATTCTGATCCACTGTAAGGGTCAAATAAATATTAATTTGTGAAATTAATATCCTGAATGTACTTTTAATGTATCAAAGTCAAATGAATCAATCGCTGCTTAGTTAGCACAATGCATGATGAATATGTCATCATGTTCATTGCTCTCATGGCATGTACTTATGTACTTAGTACACAGCAAAATGTCCGGAGCGCAGAGTTTATATGATCCCACTCCAAATCAGAGTGAATTTTTACCCGGACCAACGTGGACCTCACAGGGTTTTCTGTTTTAAGTGGACAAGACTGTTTATGGGTTTGAGCCTTTGGATCTGAACTAATAAAACTACCCAATAATCCTTAATAAGAGTGTTAAAGTGACATAAAGTCATCATTGTAGGTGAATTCACGATTGCCGTTGGCACACGAATGTTGATTTTAGGTTGATTTCAAATACAATCGCATAAATATAAGAGCTCCACCTTTTTATCTGTACTTAAAAAATTCATTTAGAATGAACCTTCAACCTTTGATTCTTATTGACTCTGAAGCAAACTTCAAGAAGTCAGTACAGAATCAGCAAGAATTGGTTCAATTCTGCAAGCAGAACAGAGTCTCCAACACACAACTTTAGTATTAGAAGTGACAAGCCGGCGAGGTCCATGTTGGACCGAGTCTTCTTCATGATGGCGGGTAAATAAGGGGGGACTCCGACCCCCCATCTGGGTTCTGGGGTTCATAAGAAGATGGGGCTGATATGGACCACCTGTCTGGTACCTGTGTACCACCCATATGGGCGTGTTACCTGGGAAGGGGCGGAGTCACGGTCATTTAACACTAGTTAGTGTCACTTTTACAGACATTTAACTGGAGTGGGCTCCTTTACTGTCTGTGCGGTGTTGAATGAACCATTTTGCTGTGTAATTTAAGGTCAGAGAGAAAATAGATAAAAACAAAAATAAGATTGTGTTCTGGGAGACAGAAATGATTTTAAACCAGAAAGAGGCAGGTACGTTTCTCTTCTTCAAACCCGAACCAACCTTCTCTTCCTGGTACCATCTAGTAATTCCTGAGGACATCGTACTTTATGAAGCACGTGTCCGATGCTTAGTGCAGCACTTAGGCCCAGTTTGAAAATAGTGCCTTTGGTGCAACTTTCCGGAGAGTTCTGATGTCCACGTCACCGGTTTCGGTAGAGGTGACGACAGCACCCCCATCTTTTGTGGAATGCCAGCAGGTGCTGATCCAGGAACTGTTGCACCCATCAAAACCCCTGACAGAAACATGCAAGTCAGTCAGGTCCCTGGGCAAGTCGAGGCCAATTCATTTCGGCGTCACATTTCATGCTCGGGAAATGGGAGTGGGGACCACGGCCAGGTCTGTAACGCAGCCACCATGACTCCCACGCCCTCTCTCTTCCATCATCTCCTCCATTTCCATCTGCTTGGGGTGGTAGTAGCCTAGCGGGTAACACACTTGCCTATGAACCAGAAGACCCAGGTTCAAACCCCACTTACTACCATCGTGTCCCTGAGCAGGACACTTAACCCTGAGTGTCTCCAGGGGGGGGACTGTCCCTGTAACTACTGGTTGTAAGTCTCTCTGGATAAGGGCGTCTGGTCAATACTGTAAATGCAAAATGTAAATGCTTACGGGTGATAGATATATGCCAGTGGCCAGGCGGCGTGTCCACTGGTCCTCTGTCACCACCTGCTGGAGAATGTGTGGAGTGACATCTTCAACCAGGGTCCTCGTTTCATTTGGATCAGGGGATCCTTTACTTTAAATGTCTGAAGAAGAACCATTAAAATGTAGAAACGCCAATTTGCTGTACTTCATGCAAATAAAACCGGAAGGACCATCCTTCCGACTAGGCTGGTAGTACCAGAAGACCCAGGTTCAAACCCCACTTACTACCATCGTGTCCCTGAGCAGGACACTTAACCCTGAGTGTCTCCAGGGGGGGACTGTCCCTGTAACTACTGACTGTAAGTCCCTCTGGTAAATGTCCCGTATTCCACAGCTGTTTTAAATTGTAAACAGGTGAGACGCAACTTTCCTTTTTTAACCGGAGGAATCGGGCGTTTCATGCGAGAGAGAGAGAGAGAGAGAGAGAAGGCCTTGCCTGGCGGAGGGCCATATTCACACCGTAACACAGCAGCCTTCGCACCACGACGCCGCGCGAAGGTTTAAATAGTTTTGAAATGCATGAAAAGAGCCCCCCCACTGCCCACCACGACGTTGCCATGGTTACAGCCTTGTTTTTAACGGCCCAGCAGGCCGAGCTGGTGAATGGCGTAACTCTGAAGATGCACGGGGGTAAAAAGCCCCCCGACTCTCTCGCTCTACCCGCTGAGCGTGTAATTCACTTCTTTCAACTCGCCACTACTGAACTTTCCTCTTCTTTCTTCTGCTCCTGTTGCAGCTCCATCTGTGTGTGTGTGTGTGTGTGTGTGTGTGTGTGTGTGTGTGTGTGTGATTTAACCACGGAACCAGAATGCAGAGAGAGGGAGAGAGAGAGAGATGAAAATCAGACAGGCAACAATAGGAGGCCTGAAGAACCGTGTGGGGGAAGTAAAAACGGCCTTCCGACGGAGCTGCACCGAGCCAAGAGGAGTGGTGACCTTCTCACCTCCTTCCTTGTCCTCCCTGGCACCGGGCTCCTCGGTTCCTCCACGGGCAGGCAGCCATAGGATGAGCAGCGGGACAATGAACTTCCTCCAAGATCCTCTTCCTCTTGCCAAAAGTTGCGTTTTTTTTTTTAGTGGGCGGAGCTTCCATTCATCCACTGCCTGCACCTGTGGCCTATCGGCCTTAAATCAGCCAATGAAAGCAGGCCTGACAGTCCTGGCCACGCCCACACCCAGGCTCGCGACCCCCGGCTACCTGAGACTACATGGACTGGGGTCATCTGCTGCCCTGGAACGTCCGGTGGCTCGATGTTCTCGCAGTTCGTGCACTAATCCAGAGTCTGTGTGGTGATCAGGGTTCAGCAGATCATGGTGGCCTAGTGGTTAAGGAAGCGGCCCTGTAAGTAAAGGATCTAGGTGTCATCATTGATGCAGGTCTCTCATTCCATTTGCATGTAGATAAAATCACTAGAATAGCATTCTTTCACCTTAGAAATATTGCGAAAATAAGAAATATCATTTTAATGCATGATGCAGAAAAGTTGGTCCATGCATTTATTACATCAAGGTTAGATTACTGCAATGTATTACTGTCTGGATGCTCTAGTAGGTGCATGAGTAAACTCCAGCTAGTACAGAATGCTGCAGCCAGAGTTCTAACCAGAACCAGGAAATTTGACCACATCACCCCAGTCTTACAATCACTGCACTGGTTACCCATCAAATTTAGGATTGACTACAAAATCCTACTTTTAACTTTATAAAGCTCTAAATGGTCTTGCCCCGCAATACATGAGTGAACTTTTGGTTCCTTACGAACCGCCACGCCCCCTTCGATCAATGGGTGCGGGGTCACTACTGGTACCAAAGGTGCAGAAGGTCACAGCTGGGAGCAGATCCTTCTCCTATAGAGCTCCGCAGTTGTGGAACAGCTTGCCTGTCAGTGTCCGGGATTCAGACACAGTCTCAGGGTTTAAATCCAATCTCAAAACCTATCTGTTTTCTCTGGCTTTTTGCTAAAGTCCTAGACCCTCATTTCACTTCATCTTGACGCAGTGTCAATTATAAAGTCCAGTTTATCACAGAGTCCCCCTGTTAGACACAGACAAAGTTAAATTCACCCTAGTTAGGCTGTCCTAGTTAGGGTACCGGGCCACTGTAGCACCAATATACCACCATAACCACATATTTGAGTATCGGTCGTACAGTGCAACCGTCTGCCGCTGCTTCTGTTTGTTTTTCTCCGAGACACGGAATCAAGCGTCCAGACTACTGGCAGACCCCAGTGAAGACATTTATTTTTTCTTATATAGCCCAAAATCACATACAGTATGTCTCAATGGGCTTTGACAGGTCCTACAGTTGACACCCCCCACACTTGACTGTTCTGCACACAAAAAAAAACTCCACACAAAAAAAACTCTAGGAGAGAGAAAAAAAGGTCGGAAGAAACGTTGGGAAGGAGTGATACAGAGAGGGACCCCCTTCCAGGGTAGAGTGAGCCTGCAAATGGTGTCAGTGCAGGGTTGGTGATTGTCCAATAAGAGAAAAAGTCCTACAGTTGTAGAACTGGAGAAGTCCAGGATGTAGTCAGTGTCATGGTCTAGATTGAAGAGACCAGCAAATAAATGCTGGTTCCTGACAACTGCTAAACAAGGACATACCATGAAACAAACCAGAGGGTCACCACAGCCACCACCACCGTTACAACTACAGTTATAGGGATCTTCAAATGGACCAGTAACATCATTATGGACACGTAATCTAGACCATGACACTGACTACATCCTGGACTTCTCCAACCCTACAACTGTAGGACTTATCATTATATCATATCCAACCCTGCACTGACACCGTTTGCAGGCTCACTCTACCCTGGAAGGGGGTCCCTCTCTGTATCACTCTACCCTGGAAGGGGGTCCCTCTCTGTATCACTCCTTCCCAAGGTTTCTTCCGACCTTTTTTTTTTTTCTCTCTCCTAGAGTTTTTTTGTGTGGAGTTTTTTTGTGTGCAGAAGGGTCAAGTGTGGGGGTGTCAACTGTAGGGCCTGTCAAAGCCCATTGACACGTACTGTATGTGATTTTGGGCTATATAAGAAATAAATGTTGTTGTTGTTGTTGTTGTTGTAATCAGAAGGTTGCCGGTTTGAATCCCGACCCGCCAAGGTGCCACTGAGGTGCCGTTGAGCAAAGCACCTGTCATGGATCCCACTGCTCACCAAGGGAGATGGTTAAATACAGAGGACTTGTTTCACTGTGTGCACCGTGTGCTGTGCTGCAGCGTATCACAAGTATCTCACGGCCGTCTGCGTTCTCGACACGTTCTCCAGGCTGCAGGAGAACGTGGGAACGGCCGAAGCGTTTCTCGGCGCGGCACTCAGATTGATGCTCTCGTGCTCCTCTTTGCCGGGCCGCATCCGGCGGGGCTGCGGCCCGGCAAAGAGGAGCACGAGAGCATCAAGTTGCCATGGTTACAGCGGCGCAGAACAACGGAGCGCTTGTGCAGGAAAGCCGCGTGATGCAGGGGCCGAAACGTCCGAAACTCTCCAACTTCTGCAACTCATACTCCAGTGTGCGGCGCCGCGGTGGACTTCCGTCTCTACCGGTCCTCACCGCGCTGTAAACGCGGCAGGGACAGTGCGGGGGACTCCAGGCCTTCACGCAGAGCTGACAAAGCCTGAACAGTTGAGGAACTCTCAACAAGGGATCTATTTACAGTCGAGCGGACAGAGAGGGGACGAGGGAGGGGACGCGGGGACCGGTGGGAGGAGAGCAGAATTAATGAATTAAAGCTCTTCGGACGGAGAGCGAGCCGCTTCCCCGCCAGTCGGTGCAACTGCGCGCTGGAGTGGCACGGCCGTCACCGTCACCGCGGCCGATGGGGAATCTGAAGGCTCCCCGGGGTCCCGGTCAACAAGAGAACATGAGAGCGGCCTGATGACCCCTGAACTCTGATCGACCCCGTAAACATCAGCACCGAGGTCAGTGTGGGACTAGACTGGACAGGAGAAAAGTTCCTGCTGTAATGTACAGTTGTCCATATTTCATATTCCTGGTTTTGAGATGTTGGATCATGCTGAGCCGCGCGGGGTTCCATCTGACCGGCCAATCAGGGGGAAGATCTGCGGATCTTCAGTTTAAACGGTCGGACTCACGGGTCAGCACAGACGTGGCGGAGGTGAAGGACGCTGAGAGCATCCTGGGTGGAGTCACGTTGTCACCTCAGGTTCTCAGACGTACTTGCAACAGACTTGTCCTCCTGTCTTGGGGCGAGCGGGGTGGCAGGGGACATTGGTTGTTTCGGCCAGCTTCACTGATGAATCTTGCAGGAGGACATGTGCGTAGAAGAAGTGTCGCAGAATGGCCGCGGTTTAAACTCTGAAAGGCCCCTGAAAGGCTCTTCAAGGGGTCCACATTCCATATCTGGTGTTCAGAGCCCGGTGACTGGTGTGTTGGGTGTGGGCTCTGCAGTGGAGCCCATTGTCCTGTCCTGTAGGTGTGGACCACACGGCTGGTCTTTCTGTGGGGGTCTCAGCAGGTCGCGTGGAGCTTTCTGGAGGATTTGGTTAAGAGCCGACAGAAGGAAGTTCTGTTGAGGAGGCCACTTATTTGGAATACTAATGAGTGGGTTTTGTCACTGATCTGTTTCATCTTTTCCTCTCGTGTGTACAGACACACACACGAACCTCAGAACATTCTCACACACACACACACACACACACACACACACAGTCGTATTTTTCAATGGTGGCTTTTGTCTCTTTCATCTGCTCCACAGACAAAGGATTCTTGTGCGTACAGGACAGGGGAAGGGGCCGTGGAGAGAAAGCGGGGACGGAGGGACAGGGGGACATCCAGGGAGACGGGAGGGGGCCCGAGGAAAGGATGCGCGCGTCTCACATCTGATTGGCCCGTCGCCGGCCTCAGATCATGGCCGCCGATAAAGCGGCGAGTTTGTGCAGGCGCCGCGTGAGAGCGCGAGTGGGCGCGGGACGGGGGTCAGAGGTCGGCTGTGTGTACCCTCGTTAATATTCCGGGCGCGGACGTCCGGACGGACACCTATTCATGGCCACAGTGTGAGCTACTGCGCCGCGCCCATACGCCCTCGGAGATTTACGGGAGGAAGGGGGACCGAGGAGAAAAGAGTGTGGAGCGGAGGTGGTTTATTATCGGGGTTCACCACACACTGACAAAAGCACATTATCGGGGTTTTATTCACCTTCTGCACTTTGCGGCATCAACAACTGGAGCCATGTTGGGTGTTTTTTCCATCCAAACTCATTTCACGTCTCAAAATGACACTGAACATTTTAATGCTTTATTTCTAGGTTTTTAAAAATTGTTAATAATGTGCGAAATTCGAATGTAACGTCAGGTCAAAGAATACAAAAAAATGCTAAATAAAAATTCCGTTTGAAATGAAACGAGATCACGTGTGCACCTAGAAGAGCCCGGATGGGGAGTCTGGGGCCTGAAGACGCACGCTGTTATGCTGCAGCCTGCAGTTACATCACAGGACCGCCGGTTCAAATCCCCGCTGGGTTTCCAGGGCCGGACCCTCCTGGGACTCGGATTGGCTGCTCTATTCGTACGAAACTTGAGTGACAGTTGGAGATCATTTGCATGGATGGCCTGTTGAACACCTCGGTTTTGCTGCCGTGAATTACTGCTGCCTTTCACGGTGCAGACGGGACTTTTAATGTGAAAGGGCAGCTGCTTCTTTGGCATGAATGGAGGCTTTTAATTTGAGGAGGCAGCTGCCCGGGGCGCATTTTAAAGCTCCATAAAGCCCACCTCTGTCCACGTCCTTCACACAACTGGTGAAAAGTGATGCGCTCGTATGTCACTGATAGAATCTGTTTTTCTGTCCTCCCTACGGTCCATTTAGTGCTCATGGACACCATGTGAACGTCCATTCCCATCTTCCCCCAGCTTCTCCTGACCTTATTGTGTAATGCCAGGGCCTGTTCCCATGCCTCCTGTTAACCTGTCTGCAGACATGACGTCGGCCACGCCCCCCTCCTCGCGAAGCCCCTCCCCCCAGAAGGTGTGCCACTCACAAACGCAGACGGACGTGCTGAAGCCCTTGCTTGGTGGCGGGCCCGGGGGCGGGGCCAGCGGCCTGCGAAAGCGCCGCAGGGTGCTGTCTAAGGATGGGCGGAGCAACGTGCGCATCGAACACGTGAGTGGGCGGGGGGCGCTGTACCTGCGCGACCTCTGGACCACCTTTCTGGACATGCAGTGGCGCTACAAGCTCTTCCTCTTCTCAGCAACCTTCGCCGGGACCTGGTTCATCTTCGGCCTGCTCTGGTATCTGGTGGCCCTCGTCCATGGAGACCTTTTAGGTAATTGGTTACATAATCGCTTAAATCGTACCGTCCTCCTTTATCCTGACGCTTCATGTCTTCTCCGCAGAGTTCGACCCGCCCTCGAACCACACCCCGTGTGTCATGCAGGTGCAGACGCTCACTGGGGCGTTCCTCTTCTCCCTGGAGTCGCAGACCACGATTGGCTACGGCTTCCGCTGCATCACCGAGGAGTGTCCGGCAGCCATCATCCTCCTCATCGTGCAGCTGGTCATCACCATGGTGATGGAAATCTTCATCACAGGCACGTTCCTTGCCAAGGTACCTTGTTACTCTGATTTTAAGCTTATATTATGTTTTTTTTTATTGACAATTATATATATATATATATATATATATATATACACACACACACACACACACATATGGAAATCCCCCCCAAAACCCATGGACACTATAGTACTGTTTTCTGGTCAAAGCAGCTCACCAGTAGAGGGCGCTCATTGTGGTGCCCATTTATACACCACAGCTGAAGATTCAAATGTCCATTTGTGCTTAACGGAGTGCAGTCAGTGGCAGTGACAGCTGGGGTTTATGAAGATAGATCTGAGGACACAGTTAAGAGGAATAAATGAATGAGTCTGACAGCCATCCCATTTTAGTGGTTGTTGCGTTGTTCTCTACATTTTGCACATTCGGATGAGTGTGAACCCTGAAATGACCCGTCTCTAGTTAGATCAGGCTTCTTCACATTTGATCTTAGATGGGTTATTGACTTTGGTTGATCGAGAAGAACACGTATCAAAAACAGATTTGACTGTCTTGTTCACAGGTGGCACGGCCAAAGAAGCGTGGTGAGACGGTAAAGTTCAGTCAACACGCTGTGGTGTCCAACCACGAGGGACGTCCCTGTCTCATGATTCGGGTGGCCAACATGCGCAAGAGCCTTTTGCTGGGTTGCCAGGTAACCAGGGCTAATGGTTCTGTCCAACGTTGCTTTGGAATCGTGGTCCTGCAGAGCATGGAACAAATCTCAGGTAAATTTAAAGATTCTTATCCTTCAACCTTTCAGGTCACTGGCAAGCTCCTCCAGACCTCCTTGACAAAGGAGGGGGAGACAGTGCGTCTGGACCAAAGGAATGTGACGTTCCAGGTGGACACATCCAGCGACAGTCCCTTCCTCATCCTGCCCCTCACCTTCTATCATGTCATTGATGACAACAGCCCACTCCGGGCATGGGCTGCAAAGGGTACGAGCGTGGGGGCCTTTGTATATATGGAAAATTTGGTGGGAAACGTTGAAAGGAGACCAAGACAGGAGATACTACAACGCTAACTTGGCTGTTGGGTGGGATGAATGAAGGGTGAGAATGGCAGGTTAGAGAGGTGTAATCTAGTTTTGTAAGGTTGTAAGGTCTACGTTTGGTTTAAATGAACGTTGTTGGTTGTTGGGTGTGATGAATGAATGGTGAGAATGGCAGGTTAGAGAGGTATAGTCTAGTTTGGTAAGGTTGTAAGGTCTACGTTTGGTTTAAATGAACGTTGTTGGTTGTTGGGTGTGATGAATGAATGGTGAGAATGGCAGGTTAGAAAGGTATAGTCTAGTTTTGTAAGGTTGTAAGGTCTACGTTTGGTATAAATGAACATTGTTGGTTATTGGTGGGATGAATGAAGGGTGAGAATGGCAGGTTAGAGAGGTGTAATCTAGTTTTGTAAGGTTGTAAGGTCTACGTTTGGTTGAAATGAACATTGACGATGTTGGGTGGGATGAATGAATGGTGAGAATGGCAGGTTAGAGAGGTATAGTCTAGTTTGGTAAGGTTGTAAGGTCTACGTTTGGTTTAAATGAACGTTGTTGGTTGTTGGGTGGGATGAGTAAATGGGGTGAATGGCAGGTTAGAAAGGTATAGTCTAGTTTTGTAAGGTTGTAAGGTCTACGTTTGGTTTAAATGAACATTGTTGGTTGTTGGGTGGGATGAATGAATGGGGTGAATGGCAGGTTAGAGAGGTGTAATGTAGTTTTGTAAGGTTGTAAGGTCTACGTTTGGTTGAAATGAACATTGACGATGTTGGGTGGGATGAATGAATGGTGAGAATGGCAGGTTAGAGAGGTGTAATCTAGTTTTGTAAGGTTGTAAGGTCTACGTTGGATGAAATGAATATTGTCTGCTTTGGGCATGGGGGTTTGAATAGTGTGGTTGTGGTCGGATGTTTTCCGGAACATGAGGGGCACTAGTAATGGGTTTTGGGGTAGATTGCACTGGCACCAAATGAGAGGTCTCTCCTTTTTCCCCTTCTCTTGTTCTCTTTTTTATTTGGGCTGGAATGTGAAAGTGTGTGAGTGCCAGACTGTCTCATTAGAACACAAGGCAGCACAGTTCTGGGCCATGACACGAAAGCGGCAGATCCGGTTACCGGAGAGCAGGAACGACAGACAGAGGCATTACTGTACAACTCCATCTTCCTGCCTTGTGTCGTCTCTTTCCTCACCTTCAGGGTTATCAGGGTCTAACCCAGGTTAAAACCACGGTCCGTGATCCAAATGCATATAAACTGCATTAGTTTCACTTGATTGCAATTTGTGAAGCATCTTCAGAATACCTTATCATCATGACTCTACAGTTCATCTTGGAACAACATCCCTACTTACTCCTGGAGCAGGAGTACTGCACACCATTCCAGACCATCCTCACTGGGAGCTCAGTGAACAACTCTATGATTGCACTGTTAAATGTCATGACTCTTTAGGGTTACTGGTGGCAACAATAAGGGCATGAGTAGAAAAGCACCCCAGCAATTATTTCTACACCCATCCTCGGATGACCTCCTTTAACATTTTTGCCAGATGAGAATGATCGGATCTGCTGAAAAATAAAAATTGTAATTCTAAAATTGTAAAAATTAATTATAATAGCTTGCAAGAACCAAGCAAAACACTGTGAGGACTTCCAGAATTTCCCCAAAGTTCCTCCTAGTGGGCAAAATCCATGGGCCAATGGGCCCGCTGACTTGATGAAAGACTGTTCAATCATGGCGTGTTATATATTGTCTTTAGAACTCTAACCAGGTGAACTCACAGGAGCTCAGAGGAGCACTGATGTTTCTCTCAATGAAAACGGCTTGAATTAAATCATTGACAAGACTCTGGGGTGGAACCAAAACTCTGAGGTGGAACCACTGGGCCCTCGATTGAGAGAGAGAGAGATCTGACCAATGTTACCTAGACTACCTGGTTTAAGCAAATGGGTGAATGTTATCACTTCAACTTAAAGCACAATGTCCCCGAGCCGAGCTTGTTTCACTTTGACGGGTAAATTGTTCTTCATCCCCTGGCTCCTCGCTTCGCCCGCCAGGACAGTATAAGTATAGGATTTCAGCCTTGGTACAGCTTCCTGTTTGATAAGGCAGCATAGCGATGCCTAATCCTTAATAGCCCTCCATTTACCTCTGGCTCCTCGACTATGTTCTAGTCTCCAGAACGTCTCTGGAATGTTCCCTCTTTGCCCCAGCACATCCATTCACTCGCATCAGCCGCTTGTCTCTTATCTCCGTTTAACACAGTAATGGGGGGCGGAGGGAGAACCTGCCAGCTGCTCCGGAGACGTGCGTGTGTCCACACAGCTGACCAGAAAAAGACACTTTCTCGCGTCAAAGCGAGTGGAGGACGGCGTGGCAGCGCAGCAATAATAATGCGCGCACAGTGCGCGTTCGTGTGTGGGGAGAGACGGGGTTATAAAACGCTGTTTTGGCTCAGAAAGACTGGAACTAGGTCTCGGTTAGGGGACGGACTGTTTTGACAGATGACAAACCCAAGATCAGGCCCAAAGGGATGTTGATGCAGGTGTGTGCATACGAGCGTGCATGTGTACGCGAGTGTGTGTGCATGTCGGTTTGGTGTCGGGTAAAGTATGTCAATAAATGGGACTATTCCCATCCGGGGGTGTGTATGGAAGAAGAGTGGGCGTGCTCTCAACGCTGCGTCTATCTTCCATTTCAGATGTTGCATGACAAGGAATGATGGAGGGATTAGGATCTGGTTGATAGGAAGGTGTGGTTGTCATCAACTCTGATTCTGTCTAGACTGCTTTGGGGTTATATATATGGCAATATATTAAGCATTTACAATATGTGGGGTGCTTATTGTTGAGTTATTAGCACAAAAAATACCGTAAAATACAATAACTGCAGCAACAATGCATGGAAAATGTGGCTCAAGTTGAGAGGTAGCACTTGGCTGGAGGGTAAAACGAGGGTTGGAAGCGCCGGGTGATCACATCATGCTGGAAGCAGGTGTAAAAAGTCAACTCTTGTCCCAGGCGGGGGCTGGACGGACCCGGAGCTGGCGGACTTCGAGCTGCTGGCCATCATGAGTGCCACCGTGGAGCCCACTTCGGCCACCTGCCAGGTGCGCACCTCCTATCTGCCGGACGAGATCCTGTGGGGCTACGAGTTTCCGCCGGTGGTGTCCCTGTCACCCTCGGGCAAGTATGTGGCGGACTTCGCTTTCTTCGACAAGGTGGCCAAGACCAAGAACCCGCCCTTCTTCAAGCAGGCCCCGCCCCCGAGCCCCCCGACAACACATTGCCCCGGCGGTGGGGGTCCCGCGGAAGGAGGGGACCCGGAGAAGATGCGCCTGGAGCAGAGCTACCGGGAGGAGCGAGGGCGGGAGCGAGGGCGGGTCCGCGACAGCAGCCCCCTCAGCGTCCGCATCAGCAACGTTTAAAAAACCGAGAGGGGGCGGGGTCTGGCGGGTCCTTTACTGTAACCGCCATGACCTCAGCTGAGCGAGGAAGGGGGAAGTGGGAGTGTTTGATGTGTTTGGTGTCCCCTGTACTCCCCTGTACGTCTAAAGGGAATATATTTATCAGCGAAGGGACAGAAAAGCCCGTTTCTGTAGACACGTTCCTAACCAGAAAACCAGCCGCGCTGAGACTCCAGCTCTAGTTCTTACGTGTAGGTTTTGCTTCTTCACTGGAACGGAATGGTGTGACGATGATGAGGGTGTAACGTTAACCGTACTAAAAGCACTTTAACTCACCGAGCGAGGAGCGGTGTCCGACTAACACGCCCATTCCACAGGCCTGACCGTGTGTGTGTGTGTGTGTGTGTGTGTGTGTGTGTGTGTTGTAATGCATGTTTCCATAGGGAACGTTATCCCACCACATCCCATCTTCTGCACTTTTAGCAGGGAAGAAGGTGGATGAAGATAACACGTGGCGACTGATCAGCCTGATCACACTGGGACCTGTAAATATCTAAACTCTGCTGTTAAGTAACTTCCACAAATAAAGTTTTTGACCATTTTTTGTCACGGTTTGTGTTTGCACCCGGCTGTCTGTGTGGACGCTCGGTGGAAATGGGGTCTGGATTGCGGCTGTTTAGATACAACCGACCTTAACATTGTTGTTGGTCTTCAACCTTCCCAAATTCTGCTACGCTCCCTCCACATCAGGTCCACAATACTGATGCTGGCCTACAAAGCCAAACATGGAGTAGCACCATCCTACCTCACAGCCCTTATTACACCTCGCACTGCACCTGGTATACTCCAAGCCTCCAGTACTGCTCGCCTGGTACCTCCATCTCTGAAGGTAAAAGGAAGACGCTCATCTAGACTCTTCTCTGTCTCAGAATGAACTTCCCGGTCAGAACATCACAGTCCCTGATGGCAGCTTAACACCTTCCTCTTTAGAGAATACTCACACTAACATGGAACTTTCTTATAGTCGGACTTCTGCAAGAAAACTAGGATGAGATGGAATGGTCATGTCGGTATTTATGGGAGAAGTGAGAAGATCGAATGTGTCACTTTCCTCATACTGTAAATGTTTTGGTGCCTGTAAGTGGCACATTTGTTCCGTGAATGACGTGATCGGGAAGTCCACGTGCTGCAAAGGAGGAACTTCATGTCGGGAATCCTCTTGATTAACTGTAACCCCACGACAGAAGAACTGAACCGGTGGAGGTCCTCAGGTGCATTCCAGCTGGCCTTTCACGGTGTATTCCTGGGTGATGGGGTTTCTGCTACTCATGGAGCTCCACCTCCATCCATCCAGTGGCCATCAGTCACCATCTACAGAGTGACTTCTTGCTGTGCACCCGTTCACCTGAGCTCGGTCATTAATAAATGATAATAAGGAGCATTAAAGGCACAAATAAAGTTTTGTAGAATTTTTACAGCGGCAATAATTTCAACCTCATTTCAACATCAAAGCTCATTTCTGGAGGAAGTCCTGACGTGATGATGGCTTCCTCCTTCACGTAGTGAATCGGTTCAATAAAACGGACATCCACGCCACGGTCAGAGTTGAAATGGGATGCATTGCCGCACGACGAGTGGAAACAAGGCTGGAGGTTGATTATATCCGTCATTACGAACGGATTTTATCTCGGACGCTACGGGCCGACGTAGCGGTGGCTGTTCTCATATTATCCTTCTAAAGTCACGTAGGAAGGGAAATCGTTCCTCTACTGCCACCTTTTTAAATGATTTCAGGAGGCATCTGACCAACGCTGGAGACTTTTCTGGGTTTTTTTACTCTCACAATTCCCCCAAAGTTTCGCTTTCAATCTCTAACTCAAAATAAAGCATCTGCTGGACGATCTGATGGGGGATGGTCGGACCGCCATCACACCTGCTTCACACCAGGCGGAACAAGAGACACAAACCACAAGTGGAGCAGCAGCATCTGCGCTCTTCCTTTTCCGGTCCTTCACCCAGCGTGGAGATGTCCCTTCTCTGTGGCCTCATTCAGGAGTCCAGCAACCTTTCAACTGAAACCTCCCTGGTCACACCAAGGTCACAATTAGGGCCACATGTGTCACATCATGGGTCACGAGGTCACAAACGTTTGCTTTGAGGGACATTTACAATTTTTCTCCAACTTTAGTCACACTGATGATTTACTGGCACAAAAAAACACACCTTCCAGCCATCGCTGGGGAATCACCTCGCCTGCCACTTTATCTGCAGTTCTCGTACAGGAAACCTGCACTTCACATCTTCCTGCAGCCGCCACCATGCGAGCGCTGCACGGTTTCATCTGCTGTCTGGCATTAACAGGTACGTGTCTCTTCAAACGGTGGAAGAGTAGTACTTCGCTTCACTCTTCTTTTACACGAGTTCATTTTAACGTGTAGGACACTTACCACGTAGAAGAAAAAGTTCCACAGTCAGTAGTAAAATAAGAACAGACATTTACCAGACGCCCTTATCCAGAGCGATTTACAGTCAGTAGTTACAGGGACAGTCCCCCCCTGGAGACACTCAGGGTTAAGTGTCCTGCTCAGGGACACCATGGTAGTAAGTGGGGTTTGAACCTGGGTCTTCTGGTTCGTAGTCGGGTGTTTAACCCACCAGGCTACCAGCACCCCACTACCAGCAGATGGGGCTGGTGTCTGTTCTATGCTCATAATACGTCTGAACTGGACGGGCTAAGATTGACTGTAAAAGCAGCCGCAGAAATTCTCCTCGCTTGCGTTGTGGGTTTGTGACTGACTGCCGCTTTTTCGTTTCTCGTTCCAACAGAAATCATTGCAGCTGTCTCTCAAAAAACAGTCCTGATGTTCGCACAGACAGGGAGCTCAGTCCTTCTACGCGTGGAGATATATGAAGAAAATGACATGGCTGAGTGGAAGATTGGAAACCAAGTCATATATAACCAAGTGAAATCTTTTTCGCCCCTTTTTAAAGAGAAGGTGGAATTAGAGGGAAACAATTCTCTGAGGGTGAAGAACCTGACGTTCAGGGACTCAGGAGAATACGTCTACGCTCAAACAAAAGATTGGACAACAACTGTAGTCAAGTATCACTTATTTGTGCAAGGTAGGTACCTTCTGTCTTCTGTAGAGAAGCAAATAAAGACGCCACACAAGACTAATGTGGTTTTTACTTTTATCTCTGTTGGTAACAGAAGAACTTATGTTACCAAAAATCTGCACATTGTAAAAAAAAAACAGTAAATAACAGTAAAAAGATTTTCAAATTTCGTGTAGAAATGTAACATTTACAAAAAATTGGCAGAAGAATAGTTTTTCTTCATATTCATAATACATACATATAATATATACAGTATATAATATCGTATATAATATTAAAAGAGCACTTTGTTGAATAAGCTATTTTACAGTTTTTTATTTTATGATCAAATACCATAATTAAAAGAGCTCTTGTTCGAATTCTGCAGAAAAAATACTGTTATGAATAGCAGTTTTTGATCATAACAATAAAATATCAATGCTGGCATTGTTTCATCATGCCGTGAGAGAAACAGGAAGCACAGAAGAACAGCACTGTGACTTCTTCTTTTCATGCTTCTTTTTCTCCTGCTCCTGAACAAAAGCGTCGAACACAACCTACATGCAATAATATCACATTATTATTTTTATTATTATTATTACCATTTAAAAAGCTTGCCTGTGAATTTAACGGTTGAATACTGCTATTTTACGGCATGGCCTTCTTATTTGAATAGTGTAGTTAAAAGATGCAGGATAATATCAAATTATTATTTTTATTATTATTATTACCATTTAAAAAGCTTGCCTGTGAATTTAACGGTTGAATACTGCTATTTTACGGCATGGCCTTCTTATTTGAATAGTGTAGTTAAAAGATGCAGGATAATATCAAATTATTATTTTTATTATTATTATTACCATTTAAAAAGCTTGCCTGTGAATTTAACGGTTGAATACTGCTATTTTACGGCCTGGCCTTCTTATTTGAATAGTGTAGTTAAAAGATGCAGGATAATATCAAATTATTATTTTTATTATTATTATTACCATTTAAAAAGCTAGCCTGTGAATTTAACGGTTAAATACTGCTATTTTTTGAACAGTGTAGTTAAAAGAGCAGAACGCTGACTGGACAGGATGTGCTGCAGCGTTCTGTCTGTCTCCATGTCTGCAGAAGCTGTACCAAGCCCCATCCTCGCAGTGGTGAAGCTCCACGCGTCCCCGGACTGCTCGTTCACGGTGAACTGCTCCGTCCCCGGCGGCTGGATCGGGTGCAGCAGCAATGAGACGCAGTGCTGGTCGTCCCCTCCGTCCATGGTCAGCATGTCCGTCCAGAAGAACCACAGCCACATCGAGTGCGTGGCCAGCAACAACGTCAGCAGTAGCTCCAGCTGCAGGAGCTTGGAGGAACTGTGTAAGGGCTCGTACCGACGTTCTTCAGGTGGAACCGAGGCGTCAGCTCATAGTGAGGACTGTCTTGTCATTGTGCAGGCTCTCCCCAGAACTCAACAGGCAGCACCCCACAGAAGCCCCCCGAGGAGGCTCTGAAGATCGCGGGCTCGTGCTGTGCCGCTGTGGTTCTGCTGGTGTGTGCGGCTCTCATCGGAACGAGGTGCAGACAGTCTCGGCGAAAAGACCGGCTGCTGGAGGTACGATCGGCTGCTCTGAAACCGAGCGAGAGAAGCAGAACGGAAGGAAACCGAGCTTCTGGTTTTCTCACTCTAGAACGCAGCCATGCCGGCGGCTGAGACCACCGGAGCTGCGCCGCCAGCGAGCACCATTTACAGCGTGGTCAACAAGGCGGCCTACCTGCCCACGGTCCCGGTGGAGGTCCACCGAGTTCCGAGGAACAAGGTAGGACAACAGTCTTACACGAGTTTACATGATCTCCCCGTGTTGGTCTGGGCTCTCCGGTTTCCTCCCACCACCCGTATGGATTGGATTGATGACTCTGAACCGTCACGTCGTCCCTTCTGAAACAGGGCTGTCCCGTGGACATGGCAGGGGACCAGGGGCCTGAGAATGACGTCAGCACCGTTTACTGCTTGGCGTCCAAGACAGAGGAACAGCAGCGACCCCCGGAGGTCAGCAGCGGCAGCGACGCGGCCCAGCCCAACACGATCTACTACACCCTGGGACAGGTGGTGCCAAAGTGCAAATAACGGATTTAAACATATATATTTATTGTACATATAAATAAATGTTTGCTTTATGTATTTTTTTTTATAAATAAAATAAAATATATGAAACTGTCTTGGTCATGTCATCATATCCATAGCATCTACAGCGCTCTGTTCTGGTTCATTTTAATAATAAAAACAATAGTCATCTTCCAGTGGTTTCACTTGAAATAAGTCACTATAGAATTGCATTTTATGTAAATCTAAATAAAAATGCGTATTTTATAACGTGAATTTTGGGGTATACTGACCATTAGAGGCCACAAGGGACTGGTATGGATACAGCAAACGGAACGGCGAGAACAAGGTTCCTGAGCTGGGCCACGTTCTAGTTGCCTGGCCGTTACAGTGGAGACGTATTCCGTAACGTGCCAGAGGCAGACATGACGACTGCTGGACACCAGGACACAACGTCCCCCACTGCCTCTTACCTGTGAACAGTGTTGACTGTGATGGTCCCAGATCCTGCCCTGATCTTGCCCAGGTTCTCGGCCACAAGAACATTTGCATTCAGGGACGGGCCGTCTCCATTCCAGGTTGTACGAGGAGGAGCGTTAATGAAGGGATATGAGTAGTGGGAGGAGTCTCTGCCCTCCACATTGTTGGGTCGTAGGGCTTGGAGACGTCTTCATCTGTCCAGCATCTCCGGGACAGTCTTGACCCGCGCAGTTGAACGCGTTCGGAGTGAAACTTCAGGTCTGGAGCCATGAAGATCTCGCTGGTAGAGTTCTATCTTCTGCTGGCCATGATAACTGGTTGGAGTAGAATGGATCCGGTGGGGTTCCTCAGATGCAGATCTCAACAACAACAACAACATTTTTTTCTTATGTAGCCCAAAATCACATGCAGTATGTCTCAATGGGCTTTGACAGGCCCTACAGTTGACACCCCCCACACTTGACCCTTCTGCACACAAGGAAAAACTCCACACAAAAAAACTCTAGGAGAGAGAGAAAAAAAAGAAAGGAAGAAACGTTGGGAAGGAGTGATACAGAGAGGGACCCCCTTCCAGGGTAGAGTGAGCCTGCAAATGGTGTCAGTGCAGGGTTGGATATGATATAATGAGTCCTACAGTTGTAGGGTTGGAGAAGTCCAGGATGTATTCAGTGTCATGGTCTAGATTACGTGTCCATAATGATGTTACTGGTCCATTTGAAGATCCCTGAAGCTGTAGTTGTAATGGTGGTGGTGGCTGTGGTGACCCTCTGGTTTGTTTCATGGTTTGTTTCAAAGATCTCCCTTTATTTTGTCTTGTGCATCACACAGTTCAACCCATTCGCGTCTCATCATGCTTTTTTCCCCAGGTTGTGATCTACAGAATCTACAAAAGCAGCTGTGTCAGCAGGCCAGCACGACCCAGGGGTCTGTAGGTCGCGCCAAGAACCTCACGGGCTCAAATCATATTTAATCCTCCACTTGACACGCAAACCATGAGATTTTTCACGAAGAAAGCAGCGGAGCAGCATTTTAAATTGTTAACACCAATTGCTCTCAGATACCTTGTCTAACGTTCCTGTGTTTTCCTGGAGCCAGAGCGCCCGACATCCGCGCAAATTTAAAATCGCTGGCAAAAAATAACCGCAGGTACTCTAGTATAGCGATCCACGTCGGCGCTAACGACGTCCGGCTACGCCAGTCGGAAATAACTAAAGATAATTTTATAGAGATGCTTGAACTGGCTAAAACGATGTCGGATACAGTAATCTGCTCTGGCCCATTACCGCAGTTTCGGCGTAGCGACGAGACCTGTAGCTGCTCCTCGATATAAATCGCTGGTTGTCGGAGTGGTGTCCAAAAAATAAAGTGGGTTTTATTAATAACTGGCCAACATTTAGGGGGAAGCCTGGTCTTTTTGGGCGAGACGGCATCCACCCCAACTGGGCGGGCGCCGCTCATCGTCTAAAAACTTAGCTCATAGTCTTAGAACCAAAAAACAAAACTGACTCGCCAGAGCCGAGACCAGGCAGCAGACAGACCGGCTAAACCGAGCGTCTGCCATTTGCGTAGAGCCGCCACCCAGCGTGTATTATATTGACACTGTGTCTTTACCTCGCTCTATTAAAACAAGAGATTCTACAAGAAATGTTAATAATAAAACTCATAAATATGCTGACACTGTGTCTGTTCCACGGACTGGGCGGGGTGTCTGTTTCGGGAATTTACTACCCGTTACTATCACTCCTTCTGAACGTACCACCAGCACCCCCGACATAAGAATAGGATTATTAAATGTTAGATCCCTTACACCTAAAACGCTCATTGTCAATGAAATGATTACAGATCAGGGGTTAGATGTACTGTGCCTGACCGAAACTTGGTTAAAACAAAATGAATTTGTAGCATTGAACGAGTCTAGTCCTCCTGGATACATCTATGTACACCAACCTCGCTTAACTGGAAGAGGAGGTGGCGTCGCAGTAATTTATAAGGATAACCTCGGTATTACTCATAAACCCGGACAAGGATTTAACTCTTTTGAGATTCTATATACCAATATAACTCATGTAGTCTCACAAAATAAAAATCCTATATTCATTCCATTGATTATTATTTATAGACCCCCTGGACCTTATTCTGAGTTTCTTAGTGAATTTACAGATTTTGTCTCCAACTTAGTTGTATCTGTGGATAAAGACCTAATTGTCGGCGACTTTAACATCCACTGTGATAAATTAGAAGACTCACTAAGAACCGCATTCCTGTCTTTATTAGACTCAGTTGGAGTTATCCAACATGTAACAGGACCTACTCACGAAGGTGGTCACACACTCGATCTTGTGTTGACCTTCGGTTTAAATATAGAAGATATAGTTACTCTTCCGCAATCTGAAATGGTCTCAGATCATTTCCACATTGCTTTTAAAATATGTCTCAGACACAACAAACTCAATCCCCCTCGTTATAGAGACAAACGGACAATTACATCAAGTACAGCACAGAGGTTTATTAATACCTTACCAGATTTATCAACGCTGATAAACTCACCGTCAGACCCCGCTGAACTTGACCAAGCGACCAAATGTCTAGAATCAACACTGCGTAGTACGTTAGATATAGTCGCTCCCCTCAAAAGGAAGATAGTAAGAGATAAAAACTTAATTCCTTGGTATAATGATCACACGCGCTCGCTTAAGAAGACCGCCCGGAAATTAGAACGCAAATGGCGTCAAAGTAAATTAAACATATTCCGAATAGCTTGGAAGGAGAGCCTACTTAACTATAAGAAGGCTCTTAGCGCAGCTCGATCAACGTATCTGTCCTCGTTAATAGACAAAAACAAAAATAATCCCGGATTCCTGTTTAAAACTATAGCCAAACTAACCAGGAATAAGACAGAAATGGATGCGACCACTCAATATAATCATAGTAGCGATGATTTTATGAATTTCTTTAATACGAAAATTGTCGCAAATAGAGAGAAGATTAAAAGCACAACAAATAGCTCCGCCGATATTTCCATGGAAAATAATCTTCTAATTGACCACCGATTAGAACGATTCAACCCTATTAAAGAGCATGAATTAATCAAATTAATCTCGTCATCAAATCAATGTACTTGAGCTTTGGATCCGATTCCAACAAGGCTCCTTAAGCAAATAGCACCCAATATTATAAATTCTATCCTCAAAATTGTTAACTCGTCGCTTAGCACCGGCCACGTACCAAGTTCGTTCAAGGTAGCAGTCATTAGACCCCTGATTAAAAAGCCAGATCTTGATCGCAGTCAGCTTTCAAATTATAGACCGATATCCAACCTTCCGTTCATATCAAAAATCTTAGAAAAAGTCGTAGCCCAGCAGCTGAGCACATACCTAGACTGTAACAATATCCATGAAGTATATCAATCAGGATTTAGACCTCATCATAGCACTGAGACAGCGCTGGTTAAAGTGGTTAATGACCTGCTGTTGGCCTCTGACCAGGGATGCATCTCGCTGCTTGTCCTGCTTGATCTGAGTGCAGCGTTTGACACTATTGATCACGCTATTCTCCTTGCCAGGTTAGAGAATGTTATCGGGATTAAGGGAACAGCCCTTGAATGGTTCAGATCATATTTGACCAAAACCGATATCAGTTTGTGGACATCAATGGTGTTTCGTCTTCACATAGTAAAGTACAGTTTGGTGTTCCACAAGGTTCTGTCCTAGGTCCGTTACTTTTTTCTCTATACAGGTTACCTTTAGGCGACGTCATCCGCAAACACGGTATTAGCTTTCATTGCTACGCTGACGACACACAGCTGTATCTGTCAGCAATGCCAGATCAGAGGCAGCAGCTGAACAAAATAGAGAATTGTCTGAAGGACATTAGACAGTGGATGCTCACCAACTTTCTCCTGCTAAACCCTGACAAGACAGAAGCGCTCGTAATCGGGCCTCAAGCAGCCAGGCATAAACTGGCTGACTACACAATAACCCTGGATAGCCTTTCTATCTCACCGAGTATTGAAGTAAAGGATCTAGATGTCATCATTGATGCAGGTCTCTCATTCAACTCGCACGTAGATAATGTCACTAGGATAGCATTCTTTCACCTTAGAAATATTGCGAAAATAAGAAATATCATTTTAATGCATGATGCAGAAAAGTTGGTCCATGCATTTTTTACATCAAGGTTAGATTACTGCAACGCATTATTGTCTGGATGCTCTAGTAGGTGCATGAGTAAACTCCAGCTAGTACAGAATGCTGCAGCCAGAGTTCTAACTAGAACCAGGAAATTTGACCACATCACCCCAGTCTTACAATCACTGCACTGGTTACCCATCAAATTTAGGATTGACTGCAAAATCCTACTTTTAACCTATAAAGCTCTAAATGGTCTCGCCCCGCAATACCTGAGTGAACTTTTGGTTCTTTACGAACCGCCACGCCCCCTTCGATCAATGGGTGCGGGGTCACTACTGGTACCAAAGGTGCAGAAGGTCACAGCTGGGAGCAGAACCTTCTCCTATAGAGCTCCGCAGTTGTGGAACAGCTTGCCTGTCAGTGTCCGGGACTCAGACACAGTCTCAGTGTTTAAATCCAATCTCAAAACCTATCTGTTTTCTCTGGCTTTTTTTTTATATTGGGATATTTTTGCTAAAGTCCTAGACCCTCATTTCACTTGATTTTGACGCAGTGTCAATTATAAAGTCCAGTTTATCACAGAGTCCCCCTGTTAGACACAGACAAAGTTAAATTCACCAGTTAGGCTGTCCTAGTTAGGGTACCGGGCCACTGTAGCACCAATATACCACTATAACCACATATTTCAGTATCGGTCGTACAGTGCCACCGTCTGCCGCTGCTTCTGTTTGTTTTTCTCCGAGACACGGAATCAAGCACCCAGACTACTGACAGACCCCAGTGAAGAGACAAGCAGATACATCCTGGTTCCTGACAACTGCTTTACAAGGACAAAACATAAAACAAACCAGAGGGTCACCACAGCCACCACCACCATTACAACTACAGCTTCAGGGATCTTCAAATGGACCAGTAACATCATTACGGACACGTAATCTAGACCATGACACTGAATACATCCTGGACTTCTCCAACCCTACAACTGTAGGACTCATTATATCATATCCAACCCTGCACTGACACCATTTGCAGGCTCACTCTACCCTGGAAGGGGGTCCCTCTCTGTATCACTCCTTCCCAACGTTTCTTCCTTTCTTTTTTTTCTCTCTCTCCTAGAGTTTTTTTGTGTGGAGTTTTTCCTTGTGTGCAGAAGGGTCAAGTGTGGGGGGTGTCAACTGTAGGGCCTGTCAAAGCCCATTGAGACATACCGTATGTGATTTTGGGCTATATAAGAAATAAATGTTGTTGTTGTTGTTAATGTTGTTGTTATCACCAAACTGTCCAGCATTAAAATGTTAAAAAGTTCAAATTCCTCCATGAACTGTGTGGAAGCACACCAACCAGCTTCAAAAACACAGACGTGGCCATCATCCACAACCAAGCGTGGTGGTAGCCTAGCGGGGTAACAAACTCGCCTACGAACCGGGTTCAAACCCCACTTACTACCATCATGTCCCTGAGCAGGACACTTAACCCTGAGTGTCTCCAGGGGGGGACTGTCCCTGTAACTACTGATTGTACGGAGCTCTGGATAAGATGACTGGAGTGGCAGCCGACAGGCTTTGGGAAATTATCCTGGTGATGCGTGGATGGGACTTTATATTGATACAATTTAACACTGATTTTAGTCTGGATTATATAATTTAACACTGACTTTGGTCTGGATTATATAATTTAACACTGCCTTTGGTCTGGATTATATAATTTAACACTGACTTTAGTCTGGATTATATAATTTAACACTGACTTTAGTCTGGATTATATAATTTAACACTGCCTTTGGTCTGGATTATATAATTTAACACTGACTTTGGTCTGGATTATATAATTTAACACTGCCTTTGGTCTGGATTATATAATTTAACACTGACTTTAGTCTGGATTATATAATTTAACACTGACTTTAGTCTGGATTATATAATTTAACACTGACTTTGGTCTGGATTATATAATTTAACACTGACTTTGGTTTGAATTAAATAATTTAACACTGACTTTGGTTTGAATTAAATAATTTAACACTGACTTTGGTTTGAATTAAATAATTTAACACTGACTTTAGTCTGGATTATAGAATTTAACACTGACTTTGGTCTGGATTATATAATTTAACACTGACTTTGGTCTGGATTATATAAACACTGTGCAGTGTTAATTTTATCACTGAACATTTTCCCGTGATTCTGGGAAAGAAACCCATTCTTTCAGGGGACAATTAGATCAAGTTTATGTAAAGAGTCTATATTTGCAGTGTTGGTCCCTTTATTTCAAGTCCTCTGCTATTCGCCCTGACCACCTGTCAATCAACTTCTGGACAAAACCTGACTGATGGCGACCCGTTCTTTCATAATCCGTGCTTGGAGTTTGTAAGAATTTGTGGGTTTTTGTTTGTCCACCTGCTTCTGCTTCTTAGTCTAGTCATCTCATTACATTTTTTTAGTAATTTTTGTTTGTCCACCTGCTTCTGCTTCTTAGTCTAGTCATCTCATTACATTTTTTTAATAATTTCCTTAATATGATAAAAGTATTCACAAGTAGAAGTTTTATATATATATGGTTAGGGTTTGGTATATATATTTGGTGTGTGTGTGTGTGTGTATGTGTGTGTGTGTGTGTGTGTGTGTGGTGTATATATATATATATATATATATATATATATATATATATATACAGAGAGAGAGAGAGAGTGAACCCTAACCCTATATATATATAAAACTTCTACTTGTGAATACTTTTATCATATTAAGGAAATTATTTTAAAAAATGTAATGAGATACATCTTCTGGCAATACATCTTTTGGTCACTTTTTGAATTAAATTTTTTTGTGTTAGGAATGTTTTTGCCAATATTTGTTGCCTGAACATTCACCTTTTAATTTTTATCAGATGATTTTTCATAATGATACTAATAATTCTTTGAGCCAATGGAAATAAATTAAACCTCTTAAATGAAAACAGACAATATGGACAATAAATGCAAGAAGTGCTTTTACACACATTTCTTGTTTTAGTTTTTTATGGAAACATCATATTCCACAGAAATTATGGATAATGATGATGAAAAATGAAAAATGCGCCTGCCCACTTTTAATGCACAGAAAGATACTGCATGGTTGGTTATGTAAGATTATACAATAAAAGCTCAATCTCTATTGAGCTTTTATTGTATAATAAAAGCTCTACTGGAACTCTACTGTGTAATAAAAGTCTCTACTGGAGTCAACCACCACCCATATAAAAAGGTGATTTAATAAAATGAAGCACTGCTTTGTCGCTAAAACACCAGGCATCAGCTTATTATTTATGCACAGAATATTCACATTGCTTAGTGAATTTGCTGTCAAAAAATTAACCCGAATATGTATTTAAAGAGTCTGATGTAAACATAAGCTATTTAAGTGAATACCACAAATTAAAAAAATAATAATTTCTTACAAGTAATAATATGTTAGAAAACTTCGAAGTCCACCATTAAGGAAATGTTTAACGAAAAATTTTGCATGCGTGTTCTAAGTTAGTAAAAAAAATGAAATAGGACAAATATAGTGAATAGATGATTCTAAAATCCGATAGTCAAGCGTTAAGCACTATTTAAAGAAACCCTGCGACAGTTATGATGGTTTTTCCAGTAGTGTTAACATCAACCATTTTGATAACATTAAGTCTTCCATTACTCTTCTTAGTTAAAGTTATGCTTTGTTTATACTTAAAAAATAAGTCTCAATAATAAAAGTGTATTGTGAATAAAAATTTGCGTGCTATAACTTATTGAAAAAATAATTCATTAATTCAACGAAATGTAAATATTTCTCTTGTCCAGCTGTCAAGTCAAATCCTTGTCCCGATGTCTCCTGTGGCAGCCACCGTAGACTCTATTCAGTGTAAAGTCTGTATAACCTGACTTACTCACAGTCATGAAAAAGACATCAACGGCTTTTCACTTTTAAGATAAAAGTTATGTGTTGGAGGTTTGTTCTGTTTGTGAAATTTAAACACTTCTTGTGGATTCTTTAATAACTTATTGAAGTTCACTTTCGAGCCAATAAGAATCAAATGTGGGGAAGTCAGTTCTAAATCAAGGTTTCTGATATAAAGGTTGAGCAATTGTATCTGAAACAAGTCCCGTTGACCCTCTTATTAAGGATAATTAGGCAGTATTAATAGTTCAGATCCAAAAGTCCACTCGATTTGCCAGTTGATGTCCATGTTGGTCCAATCTTTTACATTTTGCCGATTCCCTCTTCTAAAAATCGACTTAATACGTTATTCCCCGTGTGGGGTACGTATCGAATGGTAAACTGATAAGATCAAATACTAACCTTGATCTTAGCCAAAAGTCCGAGAAGTGGGCGGCGTTGAGGTTCCAGGAGAGTTCGTCTGTCATGTGCACGTCCAGGAACTTCTCAACAGTAGAACCATCATTGTGCAGTGCGGTGGGGACAGTCATTGACAGTCAGGTTGTTGCCTTGGCTCCAGTGTAAGTGAAGTGATTGTCATTGTGATGCACAGCCACACCACACGGTGACACGGCGGGACACAGTTGACTTCTCTGGCACTGGGATGATCTTGGTTGTTTTGAGGAAGGCAGGTACCACCGTCATCTCATATCTCACTGCTGCTATTGACTATCCTGGCAATGTGCAGTTTACTGACCAAAGCCCTTCCCCACTTATTCATTATATTTATGATGCTCTTGTATGTAATGATGGGTCTGTACACTTGGGTGAGAAGTATTTTTATGATCCTCAATGTTAAAATTAAGGATAATTATGGGTAACAACCAGTTCAGGTCCAAAGGTTCACTGGATTTGCCAGTGAGCGTGATTTTCACACTGTAAGTGTGGGAAAAAAAGTGAAAAACACTCGGACCAACATGGACCTCACTGGCTTTTCTCTCTTTATTAATATAATAAATATAAATATAAAGAGAGAAAAGCCAGTGATATCCATGTTGGTCCGAGTGTTTTTCATTACTGTAGTTACCCCTACAGTAATGAAAAACACTCGGACCAACATGATGTAAATCAGGGCCACTTTTGCTCCACATCTGGTCTTGTCCGCATGAGGCCACCATGGACCCTTCGGAATAAATTAACTGGGACACCGTTAGGCAGACCACAGGAAGCTGGGTCCACCTTATTTGGTCCAAAGGATCCATGGTTGCCCCATGTTGCAAGACCAGATGGTATAAAAATTCTGGTGGACCCTGATTTCCTGTATCTGCTCAAATAATAAAAAGTGTTGGTTATGGTATCATCAATACTGACCCTGTTTTTGTTACTTACCATCAATCTATACAAAATCTTGCATAGCACACCAGTAACAGGTAACCCAAGACGGCGTGTTCGGACATCCACCTGGTTCGAAGAGCATCTCCACAACATCAACACACGATCAAGTGTGCAGAGTTCAGGAGAGCGCAGCGAAATCTTCCTCATGCCGATTTATACGAAGGGTTACCAATTGGTTAGCGGCCATTAATTACAGGTGTGGAGTTACGTTTGCGGGACAGACTGTTAACCACGACCGTACATTTCTTATAAAATTTTTTAAATCTTAATTACATTTTCTACAACCAGATCAAGCTAGGTTGAATTACCATTGTCTAAAAGTTATCTACTAATACCTGTTTTGTAATAATTTGATGAAATCTTAATTTCTAAAAATAAATGAATACTAAGTTATTTTTCAGATTTGATGTTTGTTGATTTAGCGTTTATTGTACTAATAACCACAGAGTACTGTGAATGAAAAACACTAATGGGGAATTTTTTATTAATAAGATAGTGAATAATATCGCAATTGGAACAATTAAAACCAGTGGCGGAGGCATTTTTATTTAAGGTACTTTCATCCACACATTTATTTATAATATTTAGTATTATTTTCTTAATTATACAATTTTTGTTATTTTGAATTACTGTTTCACTTTATCAATTAACCTTTTAGACCAGTCCAAAATGCTTTGTTAGATTGAGACTTACTTTTGAACTTAGCACTTTGAAATGATATTATTCATATTAAGAAATTTAATTTTGTGTGGTGGGTAAAAAAGGAACTGCGATAATATAAATAACTTCAGTTAATTTCTTGTCAACCTTAAAGAAATGTAATTTCTTTTAGAACTTTACAAGGCATGGACTACCTGCTTGGACTACCTGCTTTTAGAACTTTACAAGGCATGGACTACCTGCTTGGACTACCTGCTTTTAGAACTTTACAAGGCATGGACTACCTGCTTGGAACCATCCATTGGGAGAAGGTCGGACTGAGATTAGTCAACTTTTCTCTTTAATTAAGATCAACATATAGGTGTGACCGGGACTCTCTGTTCGAGGAACCTCATAAACACCAACACGCCAAAAACGATAGAATCAAGAGAGTTGTTTATTAGACTACCAGGATAAAGCCATTTCCAGTTCTTCTCACCGCGATGCTGCAAGAAAGGAGCAGGGCTCACCAGGATCCCCATGTTGCTCACATATACCACACACCGGACAGAACTCAACATGCAAAACCAACCGCCCTCCCGCTCCCCTTTTCTCCAAGTCATCCAAAACCCCGGGAGATCGATCTTCGAGACGGGGCATCAAGCTGGAAAGTTATGTTCATGTAAAAGTTTACCTTAACACAGCTTAAATATAATTAATAGAGTTTTTGTAGAAATGTATACTTGATTCATTTAAACATTATTTAGCTGATTTCAATGTACTAATGATGAAAAAGAAAATATAAGGAGAAATTACATGGAATGCTGTAATGTTTCACAGGTTTGAATATTTTTGTGAGTATATCTCGAAAACTCACATTAACAATAGAGAAGTTCTCACGCAATCTCTCTCTCAATTTTTTTATGGGTTTGTCCCCGTTAATTTTGTTCTGGTAATTATCTTTTTACATTAAAACCGTATCTTCAAGTTCTTGTTCCTCTTGTGGATCTCAAGAAGCTGAACCAACTGTTGCTGATTCTTTTTTTTACTTCTTTAATTTTGGAAGCTACTCGGACTTCTGTTATTATCTAGATCTAGGACCTTACAGTTTGACACGTTCATCACATGACAATTGAGGCGATAATCATGGCAAGCCCCATAATAAATACCAGTGCATGGAAAGATATGCATATATATCTTCTGACTCGGAATTAAATCCGCCTCCAGCGCTTACCTGTCCAGAACGATTTATTGGGAACATCTTTGAATTCAGGAATTGCTTAGCTGTTGTTAGTAGGAATTGACTTTTTCACCATTAAGTAAATTAATGTAAACAATTGATTTAAATAGATTCATAGTTGTTTCTTTTATGGCTATTTCTTGATGGAATCCTGTTCATTGGATCAAGATCAGAGAGTTCTTCTCACTTCTCGCTCAAAATTGAGCTCAAGATCAGTGAGTTCTTCTCGCTCAAGATCAGCGGGTTATTCTTGATTCTTGCTCAAGATCAGTGAGTTCTTCTCACTTCTCGCTCAAGATTAAGTTCAAGATCAGCGAGGTCTTCTCCCTTCTCGCTCAAGATCAGCGAGGTCTTCTCACTTGTTGCTCAAGGTTGAGCTCAAGATCAGTGAGTTCTTCTCACTTCTCGCTCAAGATTAAGCTCAAGATCAGCGAGGTCTTCTCCCTTCTCGCTCAAGATCAGCGAGGTCTTCTCACTTGTTGCTCAAGGTTGAGCTCAATATCAGTGAGTTCTTCTCATCTCTTTCTCAAAATTGAGCTCAATATCAGTGAGTTCTTCTCGCTCAAGATCAGTGGGTTATTCTTACTTCTTGCTCAAGATTAAGCTCAAGATCAGTGAGTTCTTCTCCCTTCTCGTTCAAGATTAAGCTCAAGATCAGAAAGTTCTTCTCACTTCTCGCTCAAGATTAAGCTTAAGATGAAGCTCAAGATCAGCGAGTTCTACTCCCTTCTTGCTGAAAATGAGCTCTAGATCAGCGAGTGCTTCTCATTTCTCGCTCAAGGTTGAGCTCAAGATCAGCGAGGTCTTCTCACTTCTCGCTCAAGATTAAGCTCAAGATCAGCGAGTTCTTCACACTTCTGCATGGACACCTGAACAGTTCACTCACTGATATGCCCAGCTCTTTTGCTCTTCTTTTTAATGCTTCTTGTAAACATACACGAGTACAAGAACAGCAAGAAAGATGCTGCTGTAGTCGTGGGTCGTCTGAAGAAGATGTGTTCTTTTTTGTCTGTGGACACCGGTCCTCTGGTCTGGGTGACACTGTTTTAATCAGATGGACAATACTACACATGACCAAGTGAAACGGCCGCTGGATGATCAACAGCCCATACAAATGGTGTAGGTCTTCTGGAGACAACATAACCATGGATGAGGAACTGAGTCACAGGTCTCTTGGTCTCATTTATTGCCTTTGTTTGTCTTGCCCTACTTCTTGCAACGATAAAGTCATGGAAGGAAAATGGAAGCCCAGGCTGAAGATGGAGCCCAGAATATTTCTCCCAATTATATTTAAATTGTAAGTAAACAATTTTTATCAAAAAGGGCCCCTTCTGCTTGCAAATTATTGTAGTTCACGAAAAATGAAACAATAATTCCTCCAACGATCATTTCTCAGCAAACTCATGCATAATCATTTATACCTCAAAAAAACGTTTCTGGGGTCCCTGTGTGTTCAGACCAGTTCAAAACAAGAACGGAAGGAAATAAAAAAGAAAACCTATTTCCAAGTGTCTATGAGAAATGATCACAGGGCCATCACAGTAATGTCATTTCATGACTTCTGCTGTATCATTTCATGTTTGTGGGTGTGAAGCCAGTAAATCCAAGCAGTTGAACTAATTAACGTATTAATCAGAATATATATAAAAGTTTAAATGGCATATTTTGTTTTAAACACTGATAATGTAGATTTTACAATGTAGTAAAACGCTCACCCAGTTCCACGTTCTCACTGGCCGAGTCTAACGGCGAGGAGGCGTTATAGGGAGGTGTTGCAGATGTTCGTCACCTTCAGACCGGAAAGGTGACCTGAAAGAGACGCATGTGGAGTCTGTACCGTCTAACGTGCATGTAGCATGTTAGATTTTATGGGGCAGTGGTGGCCTAGCGGTTAAGGAAGGTTCGCTGCCAAGGTGCCACTGAGGTGCCACTGAGCAAAGCACCGTCCCCACATGCTGCTCCCCGGGCGCCTGTCATGGCCGCCCACTGCTCACTCAGGGTGATGGTTAAATGCAGAGGACACATTTCACTGTGTGCACCGTGTGCTGTGCTGCGGTGTATCACAATGACAATCACTTCACTTTATTATTATTATTATTATTAGCTGAAACGACAATAAAGCTCAACCTGAACTTGGACTTGAACCTGAGCTGAGGGTGTGGCTTGTCGTGTTGTAGCTTCTTTTCTTGCAGTCGCTTTTTTACATCGAACTTTGAACTTTGTGAAGAGCTGTAAACACACACACACACACTATACTCACAAACTCAAACACAAATTCTTGTAAATCACAATGAAAATAATAATAAAACGGCCACATGGCAACATGGTTAAATGAAGTCCAATGTTGACTTGTGGTGTAATAAAGTAATAATGTTGTCGCGTGGTGCCAGGAAACCGACACACTTTATTCATAGTACGCAGGACATTTCTCTACAATGAGTGACCCTGTGAACGACCAGGATGTCCAGGAAGAGACGTGTGCAGGACGATCTAAAGATCCTGGAGATGAATGGTGAGTCCGACTAAACTTCGGTCCCTGAATTTTTAATATGCAAAAGTAGACATTTATTTTCTACATAAATTAGTAAGAACGTTTGAAATGTACCAACCGCGTGTTTTACTGACAGCGTCCAACATGTGAGACCAGAGTCTCCTGTTCCCAGCGTTCTGTCCATGAGGAGTACTGCTTCTATGGGGACACCTGTTAACTTCAGTGTGGACTCTGCTAATATCCCCGAGTATTTGATCCTCAACACAAACCGTACTGCCATGCAGACTGAGAAGCAGACACACACCCAGGTTACACACTCGCCTCTTCTCTCCAGGGTTCAGCTGGTGAGGCCACGTTCACCCACCACTGTGTCCGAGTGGAGCGAAGAGCCAGAAGATCCCGTCAGCACACAGTCTGGGTAGTCTGGATCATTAACATCAATAATCTTTTATTATAAATGATTTGGAGTTTTGAGGCTTTATTTTCGGTGCTACATCGTTATTTTAGTGCAGTAATGGGATTTCTGGTTTGTTGTCCCAGCCTCTTCTCCGTACCTGGACTTATTCCCTGCTGTGCCTCCTACTGTCCCCTCCACGTCTCCTGCACTGCAGAGACACCGACTGGTGGAGGTGACCGGAGACGTGGAGCAGAGACTCTGTCAGCAGCACCACCGACAGCTGGAGTTTTACTGCAACACCGACCACAAACCCGTCTGTGCCCTGTGCTCAGTGGTGGAGCATAATGGACACGAAATCATCATTATCCAGCCTGGACAAGGACATCAGGTACAACAGCACAGCTTACAACCACGTTCTTCTACACAATCTGACAGGATTCTGGTTCAATTATTACATTTACGTTCTTTTATTCATTTATACAGAACCTTCATACAGAGCTTCCTGTCAACAGAGGTACTGTATGCTCCTGTGTGTGTGAAGTTCTAGATTATCTAGAGTTCAGGGTTTATATGTTCTAATCTATTTCACTGGTACTGTGCTGTCAATCCCAGGTCTCCCTCCTCCTGGTCAGATCCAGGTCAGCTGGGGAGCTCCTGAAGGTCTGGCTGGAGACCAGAGGTTCAGGCTGAGCTGGAGACAGAAAGGAGACGATCGCTGCCTTGACGTTCCAGTTCCAACAATGGTTATACAGGGTCTCAGTCCGGGAGAGGAGTACCAATTCTCGCTGGTCACAGTTGGTGACGCTGGCAGCCAGAGTTCATGTGTCAAAGCATCAATACGTACAGGTACATCGACAATTATACCAATAAAGTTATTGAGTTAAAAAATCTCCTCAAACATCTGGGTTCTGGGGTTCATATTAAGATGAGGCTGATATTGATGATATTGACCCATATGGGCTTGTTACCTGGGAAGGGGCGGAGTCACTGTTAAACTGAGTATATTGTGAACTCAGAAGCGGAGAAATGGATGAACTCGAGTAATTTAATTTAGTTTAACTGTAAATGTATTTCGTTATTTTCAACATTAGATTTTACAGCATAAATCTGTACAACCGATTTAACTGCAAATTTTGCTGTCACGGTTGCCACCCGTCCTCCGGGCCAGCAGGGGGACGCGTGGCCGTCCCTTACACATCGTTGCTAACTGCGAGCTCATTGCCGAGTCCTATCACTCTGCTGTTCATCGTTTTTGTGATGCGGAAAATGTGGACAAACTAAATGGAATTTCTGGCCACATGATATTATTCGCGTTTTTTGGTTGCTGGATGTTTCCGGTTGAGGCGGGACTTATGCACACAGCAATGCAATGTAAACCGTGTCAGCTGTGTGCATCTTAATGCACGGTTCTGCGCATGGTGTCATTAAAAAATGACTCCTAATGCTGTAAGATGGGACATTCTGCAGGACCAGGAACATGTACCTGTGAGGCTGGCTCACAGGTACATGTTCCTACAAGTAGACCAGAGCCACCAAGACACAACATAAAAAGAGACAGGCCAGCGAGGTCCATGTTGGTGTGTTTTTCATGACTGTGGGTAAATCAGCGGTGACCGGTGGTAGGTTCAGTTTCATTGTCCGGTTTAATGCTCTGCATCTGACTGCTAAAACATCTCTGAGCTCCGAACGCTGCGTGGAGACGATTTGTTAATTTGATTACAAACTCGTAATACATGAACTTGCTAGAACTCTACCAGACACCTAGAGAATCCTTAGCAACCCTGTCCACTTTATTAGGAACACCAAAGCCAGGAAAGGTCCATTACAATTTCTTTTGGTTCCTAGTTTCTTATATTGTTACATTATATTAATTATATTACATTATATTAGTATTGCATTACTACTTGTGTTTAGATCTATAGCTCATGTATCAGTACTGATATTTGTAACAGTAGCTACTACCACATGTCTCCAGGGGGGGACTGTCCCTGTAACTAATGATTGTAAGTCGCGCTGGATAAGGGCGTCTGGTAAATGCTGTAAATGTCATTTAATTTGTTGCATTGTAATTGTATTTGGTGTGACTGTAGACTTTATTTTAAAAGCTGCTGACAAGTTTAACACGTTTCATTACAGAGATCCCTCAACCACAGAATCTGACAGTGACCCCAGTAACATGGAGTAAACCTGAAGGAGTGGACCAGGCGTCCTACCTGCTGTCCCTCTGTAGTGATGGTGAAGAGGAGGAGATCTTTTATACTGATCACCTCAGATATTCCTTATCTGGATTAAAGCCAGCAACAAAATATACGATCGGTGTCCATACCGTACTGAGCAGTGGACATAAGAGCAGGACGCTCACTAGACCCTTCTGTACACGTAAGGGAGACGACTTATTAATATTACCTAATAATTATTTTATTTATTCAACTTTATAATCAAGAACAATCATTTCCAGAAATCCCAGCTCCAGAGAAGGTGACTGTGGTCTCAGATTCTGCTACATCTGCTAAGATCAGCTGGGCTCTGCCACGTGGGATGGATCAGATTCCACACAGGTTCCTGATCTCTTACTGGACTTCTGGAGGGACTGAAGTCGGGTCCGTCTGTCCTGGTTCAGGCACAGAAATCACAGAGCTGAACCCAGAAACCCCGTACACTCTTACTGTCTGGACTAGGGTTAAAGAGGGAGGGAGGAGTCAACCTGCTACTTTTAACTTCGAAACAGGCAAAAGTAACAGATCATTAATTTATCATTAAATAAAAGCTCATTCCATCAGAAGACCTGTTTTTACTGAGATGTGCAGCGCTTATCAAAGTCAGATCAAGTCAACTAGAGCTGAACAGGGAAACAGAATCAGAATCACGTATATTGGCCAAGTACATGAGTGAACATGTACAAGGAATTTGATTCCAAAGATGTCTCTCAAGCTCAACAGTATAAAAACAGTGACAAGTGTCACGTTCCTAGGTCTAGGGGTTTAAGAAATGCGACATGGGAGAGAAGAGGAGACGTACCCCACCCGGAGTAGCTCCGAAAGAAAGAAATGAAAAATAACAAAAGCAAAGTGGTGCTCTGCAGGGAGGGCATTGCCACAGCAAAGACCCCAAGAAACACCCTAACTTACCTGATGTACAACTGTGATCACAAACACCGAACCAGGGAAAAAACATCCCGGACGAGCCCCCATTTGTTACATTCCTAGGGGTCTAGGTAGTGATGTTACGGTAGTGATGTTACGGGACGTACCGAGGCTTCGTAGCGTGTATCGAGTATTGGAGGGGGTGTTTCTGCGAAGCACGTATTGAGGCTTGCTTCATTTAGGGAAGGAGCCTAAAATGGAAGCGGTTCAGATTTTGCCGCAAGGTTTGAGGCGATATGGAGAGTTGCGGTCAGTTCAGAATTTTAAAGGAGTTTTAATAGTTTGGATACTAGAGTTTGGATAGAGTTTATATAGTTTGGAGGTACTTTTGACAGGCAAAAAGGACTGTACCCCAATTTGTATAATCTTGCTCTCGCGTTCTTCTTCTGTGCTGTGAAAGGGTGTTTTCAAAGGCCGGAGAGGTTGTCAAAAAAAAGGAAACCAAAAACAGTTGGTGTGAAACTGTTATTTCAGAATAAAAATTTATAAAAATTCCCCTGTCCTGTACATCACTTGCCATATCATATAATACAGAATACACTCAAACAGTATTTTATTATACACATATGTGATCATTTATGTAGAACAATTAAAACATTTCACTGCATATCATACCGTGTATGACTGTGTATGTGACAAAAATACAATTTAAAGGTGGAGCTGGTAGGCTTCAACTCCTCCCACAAAGTAAACCTAAAAGAGACAGGACACAAAAACACAGCCAGCCACACAGAACACGTAGGAGCATACGTCCAGGGACGTAACAACAAGATACAACAAAATCAAATATTATATACTCAAAAATTTAAAGATTATTAAGGTAATACACATGTACATAAAGTGCAATAGTGAACAGATCACAGTTCAGTTGTCAAAAAGCCCGTGTCCAGGAACTTGAAGATCTCCACAGAAGACACTGGCTTGTCTGATATGGTGAGGGGGAGCAGTGTTAAGGAACATCTCATATCTTGGAGTCCACTGTCACCTCCACAGTCTGGAGCTTGTTCAGTGCCAGGTTGTGCTGCCTGCACCAGAGTAACAGCCTCACGGCTTCCTGTCGGTATGCAGATTCGTGACCATCCTGAATGAGTCCAACGATGGTGGTTGTCACGTGTAGGTGTGATGAGCAGATCAGACACGAGGAACTACGTTTATTAGCCATCTTTATTTCAGCAAAAGCGTGAATATTTTGTATTTAAAATCAAGCTTTAATAAATACCCGAGTTTGAACCATTCCTGAGTCCATCTCAATGATTTTTTCTTCTAAAAAAATTAAATGTTCCAGTGAGGTCCATGGTGGTCCAAGTTTTTTTCATGACGGTGGATAAATCAGGGTGACTTGCTGCCCATGTGGGCTTGTCCACATGGGTCCACCATGGAACCCCCAAATAAAATGATCAGGGACCCAGTTGAGCAGACCACACCAGATGTACTGACTCTCCAACCGATATGGGCACCACATGAAAGTGTTGGATGGGTATGGCGGTTTGGATTCTGGTTGTTTGGCACCAGAACCTGTTACTCTAGTAATAAACCAACAAAAGAAATGTAATATAGGTCAACTGAATAAATACTTATAGCTATTCCTAGGCAGGTACTAACCCCATCCAAGTACTAACCAGGCCAAAAACCTGCTAAACTTTCAAGATCAGCCGAGAAGGGGCGTTCTTCGGGTGGTCTGGCCGTAAGCGCTGCCTGTTTGAAAATGTCACCAAAACTTACTTTATAAATGAACTAACAGAAGAGTCTTAAGATAGTTCAGCTGGAAACATTCATCAAAGTTTAATCCAAACCCTGCTTAACTTGTGAGAGCAGATAAGATCAGGGGTGAAGAACTGATTCAGCGATGCCGATTCTAAAGAGTCAGTACATCTAAAATAACTGCTGTGCCGTTATCTACAGAAGAGAATCATGTGGAAAAGAAGCCCTCAGTTATTACTAGCAACCCTAAATCTAACTTCAATAAGAAATAATGACAGAATCAGCAAGATCTGGTACAACAGCGCAAGCAACACATCATTTTAATAAAAAAAAGTGAAAAGCCGGCGAGGTCCATGTTGGTCCGAGACTTTTTTCATTTCTTGCTCTCCATCTGGGTTCTGCTTCATTAATGAATTAAAACCAGCACAGGAAATGGGTGTAACTTTTGTAAATTGATTTATACATTTTTTCTAAACCTGATCTAGACACTGTGCTGGAAATCTCTTGATGGAACATTTGTGTCTAAAAGGCCCGTGTAGGTTTAAGATCCATGTGAAGCCCACCTAAAGCCCACCTGGTCTTGTCCACATGGGGCCACCATGGAACCCCGATCAAAATGAAGTAGGACTCAGTTGGGGCAGAACCAGACCAGCGCATCTCCACCTCATATAAGCCCCACATGAACGTGTTGGGTGGAAGAACAGGAAGCCATGAACAGGAGCCTGGACCACGACCTCTTTTGCCCGAGGCCCTAATCAGAGACCCCAGTTGGGGAAAAGGATGTACATGTGCCGCAGTTAAATGGTTACACTAGATTTATAAATGTATTTCTTCTTTTTTGTGTCTTTTATTTTCTTATTTTCTAAAGACTTTTATTTTGTTTACCTGTATTCTGATGTGGGTAAGGGAATTATAATGATAATCCGGGTGTTTGTTCAATTGTAAAATGTTAAAATGTGTTAATGTTTCTGGTTATTTAAATATGTTTCTGTATTTTTGTTTGTTCAATTTATGATTATTATAAAAAGTTATGTGGGTTCTAAAACTTTGATCACCCCCCGAAAAGTGGTTGTATGCGGCCGTGCCCTTGGGTTAGTGGGTTGGAGACCCGGTTTAGTCCTCTTAGACACATGGCATGAGCTGTGAGAGGTGCGTGGGGTTTGTGTGTAAAAAGTTATTTCTTCTATTTTAATTTATGTACATATTCGGAATATTTTGCATGTGTGTTATTTTGTGAATATTTTTTTATGTTCTGTTATTACTGTATATTGTAGAGAGAGGTGCAGAGAGACGTGATTTGTGACGCGATGTTCTGATGTGACCTTGCTTTTGTACAGAATACACTTTGCACGGAAAATCTCTTGGGTGTCGGCTCATCATTGCGGTTCAAGAAACGAAATAAAAAAAATTACACAACGCAGAAGAAGAAGCGCTACATACAGCAACTAGCGGGTCTATTAGTGTAGTTTTAAATGATATAAAGACACCTCTGACGTTACTGCAGAAGTGTTGGAATCTGGATATGAAAAATTAACACGGAACACAAGCAGAAAATAAAAAATCTGTGTTCAGATTCTGCCCGTTATGTTAATATGCAGCGTGTAGATCTGGTGAAACGCTTTACCGGCCGCTACCGGACTCGTTCTGCCCTGCATGGTGGTGCGGTGGTGGGCAATGTGGCCGCTCAACTACAAGATTGTGGCTTTAAATTGTGTTATTGGGAAATAGAATGAAACTTATCATACAGATTTAGTACAGAATACACGTATTTATCAGTCATTATTAATATCTCTTTATTGGGACATGCATGCCACTGGTCCTGTGGTAAAATGTTCTTCTCCTAAACAGTAAAGGACGTTCAATGTCCCTTGATGAAGGTCCGTCCCCACACACTGGTCCCCAGGCGCCTGTCATGGTCACTGCTCACCAAGGGTGATGGTTAAATACAGAGGACACATTTCACCGTGTCACCGTGTGCTGTGCTGCAGGGTCTCACAATGACGTCACCTTCACTTCTTCATGTGGAGGGCAGGTGCTGGTTCGTGTAAAGCTGCAGGATTTTACATTCTGGTCTGGTATTTATTAATATTTGCTGTTAGACCCGCTGCACCCTCAGTGCCCATGTGGGTCCCGGTATCAACCACCTGAAGCTGGTGGCCACGTAAAGAAAGTGGTACGAATATAAAAAAGTCCTGTCAATAATGAAAACACACATCCTTCATTTTAAAAAGTATTTTATTAAAGTGTGTGTACATATATTTCACCAAAACCATGTAATATGAATTAGAATAAAACAATATGAACATAAAACTATGAAACCGATATAAAAAACATGCATTAACATCAGTAAAAATACAGTTCTTGATGCATTTGTATGCTGCTGCTAGCGGATGATGAATAAACGCCAGAGACGTTCTAACGATTGTTCTACAGTCACCCGGCATGTTCTTCACTTCCTGTATGTTGAATACGAGCAGCGTGTTACTTTACTGGACTGGATTCACAAACTCGCCTCAATTCAGAGTTACAGTCATAATAATACCGTGGTTGATAATATTGATAATTCACGGCAACACAGGACTGTACTGAACTCTCCAGACTTCTCCAGTTTCTGAAATAAAGTGAAATAATTTCTCTTGTTACTCTGTAATATACGGTGGTATCAAAAATTAAAAGTAGTCATAAGAAATCCAAATAAATACAAACTCTTTACCTCCCAAAATATTTAGTCACTTTTCCAATCCAGTAATATTGGTCATAATAATTATTGTATTTTGTAAAGAAATTCTGAAAAGAGATGAGTGTTGAAGTAAATATTTGAAAATGAATAATTCAGTACGTTCTCTGCTCATATTTTAATGTACAACTTGATTAACTGAATTCTGTAAACACGAGATCAGCCCATGGGACACATTATTAGACACAGCATCATGGTGATGTTCCACCAGAGCCTTGTAGCACCACCATGGTCCTGCTGAAGTGTGAGGAGGACCATGGGATCAGATCAGACGTGAAAAGAAGGTCCACATCTTCTAGACCCTCTTAAGACGCTGCCGTTTTAATTCCATTCCAGGTAAGATATTTCTATCTGTAGCTGTGCAGAGGCGGGTAATCCAGGTCCGGAAAGTAAAGATCCTCACCAGGTTTTATTACCAACCTTGTATGTAGAACTGTTGTATTAAGAGGTTTCCAGCAGTGTGTAGTTCAGGGTTAGAAATGAAATAGAAATTTGACATAAATTTCATTAAATCAATTTACAAAATTACACACATTTCTTGTGTTAGTTTTAAACCGAATTAATATTTAAAACGGAACCCAGCAACAGTCGCCCCTGATTTACCAACCGCCATGAAAAACACTTGGACCAAGAAGGACCTGGATTTTGTCTTTTAATATTAAACTTGTGTGTTGGTTCTTCTGTTCTGTTTACTAGACATTATGGGGCAGTGGTGGACTAACGGTCAAGCATACCCTGTAATCAGGAGGTTGCCGGTTCGAATCCCGATCTGCCAAGGTGCCACTGAGGTGCCACTGAGCAAAGCACCGTCCCCACACACTGCTCCCCGGGCGCCTGTCATGGCTGCCCACTGCTCACTCAGGGTGATGGGATAAATGCAGAGGACAAATTTCACTGTGTGCACCGTGTGCTGTGCTGCTGTGTATTACAAGTGACAATCACTTCACTTTTACTTTCAGGAACATGTTCTGGCGAGAAGCTGAAATGTCTGTTTTTTTTCTTCATCTTGTAGTTCTGCCATAAAAAAAGTACCTGAATGGATCTGAGATTTATTATTCTCTCAATCTGTATCAAAATTCTCACAAGAACTTGTTCCTTAAATTGAACACAAAGGACAGGACGATCGACAAGAACCACCGTGAGGATTTTTACTTTTTGGACCTGGATTACCCACCCGCCTCTGTTAAATTCTGGTGTGGCTTTTTCCTTTTTTGAACCATTATTGTGAATGTTCCACCACTGAAGTTACATGAAGGTAAGAACGTTTGATAGAAACTCCAGTTTTCTGGATTCAGAGCAGAAAATGACAATCAATAAATAGCCAGACAGTGAACTTCTCCATCTTACCAGCTTGTCTTTATTATCTATGTTGAGCAGATGTCCTCCCATCTCCTCACATTCGACCCGACTGTTTTCCCAATTCTTCTCATCAGTGGAGACGTAGTAGCACTTTTCCTTGAAGAACACCCAACCAAGAAGACAACCTTTCTGAAGACCTGTATTCAGCAGAGTGACCACATCACCACTTCACCATGAGAACTAAACACTGAATAAAACTACATTTACTCACCTTCCACAACACTGTCTGAACGTGGCCTGTTGGAATCTAAAGCAGGACAATTCAGATAGTTTGAAGTGTGTATAATGTGTTCATAATTATTATAAAATATTTAACAAATTAACATTTTTTCACCTTTTTTAAACATTTCTATGCTCTTCAGTAAATTTTTGCTTCTAAGCTTCTCCTGCTGGATATCTGATAAAGAGAAGATGGGGGTGAAGAGTCAGAGTCTAACTTGACCATGTGTCTTCTGTCCAGTCTTATTCCAGACCAGTTCATTACTGGTCCAGGCCTCAGTCTCTGCAACTAAATCCCAGTTTCAGCAGCATTTTAATAACAATGGTCAATTATGCACAACAAGCACTTAAAGATAAAAATGACTTCATGTCCAACTCCAGAAGCACCAAGAATCTACTTTAACGTAAAACCAGAAAAGGCGGCGAGGTCCATGTTGGACCGAGTCTTCTTCATGATGGCGGGTAAATCAGGGGCGACTCTTGCTCCCCATCTGGGTTCTGGGGTTCATAAGAAGATGGGGCTGATATGGACCACCTGTCTGGTACCTGTGTACCACCCATATGGGCGTGTTACCTGGGAAGGGGCGGAGTCACGGTCATTTAACACTAATTAGAGTCACTTTTACAGACTTTACACTGAACGTGTCTTTGTTGTTAACTTTACTGTGTTAAAAATATTTCTGCTTTTGACTAAATTCACATCGTTTTTTTGTCAATGACTGAATGCATTTAGTGGATGAATTATGTTGTTTTCTGTCCTTCATAAAAGACGATCTTCTGCCACCAATGATGCACAAAATAAACACTTTGACACACCATCACATATTAGAACTAATATTAAATGCATTAATACTATTTATCCTGTTTCATTACTTGTTTAACATGTTTTAAATTAGCTGGGAAATAGTTTGATTCTTAATGTCCATGCTATTCTGCAGTTTCAGAACAGAAGATCATGTGACCAACTCCTCTTTAGATTCTGTTGAGGAGAATATAAAAAAACAACATATAAAATAGACTTTTTAACATGGACACCGATAGAGAATAGCAGCTGACCTGATAAATTACTTTGCAGGTCCTGTTTTTCTTTGGAGATGAGGCTGATGGTTTCCTTCTGCTCCGTCAGGGTTCGATGACACTCTGTTCATATGAAACTGATGTTATCCAGAGATAACGTTCACGTGGGGCCCGAACGGGTCGTATATGGGCTGGTGTGGTCTGCCCAGCTGGGTCCAAGTCAAGTTTGTCTGCAGGTTCCATGGTGGCCCCATGTGGGCAAGCTCTGATGGGGACCTACAGTCATGAAAAACACTTGGACCAACATGGCCCTCACTGACTTTTCTGCTTTAAGGGTTCAAGCAGGTTTATCAGTTTAGAACCGAACTCCTTACTGCCTCTAATTCAAACTCCAAGAAGAAATAAGAGAAGAAGCAGCAAAACTGGCTCAGCCTCTTAAGTTCTGCAAGTAGAATAAAGCCACCAACACACGTACTAGCAGAAGAGAAAAGCCAGTGAGGTCCATGTTGGTCTTTTTCATGACGGTGGGTAAATCAGGGACGACGACTCTTGCTCCCCTTATGGGTTCAGCATAATTAATAAATCTGACTAAAACGAGCACAAGAAAGGTGTGTAACTTTTGTACAATTATTTCATTACTTTTTCTAAAACTGATCTATACACTGCTGGAAACCTCTTGGTGGAACAGTTGTGTCTACAAGGCCCATGTAGATCACCTAAAGCCCATCAGTTGGACAGACCACACATACAACCCATATGGGCCCACATGGGAGAAGTTCTACTAACTCAACACACACTTCCCACTGACCTGACAGATTGCCATTAAGCCCCTGCAGGGTGATGTTGAGTCTGGATTCCAGAGACTTGTAGTTTGCAGAAGCCTTTTCAAGGTTTTTCTTTGACTCTTGTGAAATAAAAACGCAGTTACTGGGCCAACCCAGTCTCCAAACCTGGTGGCTTCCCTGGACCAGGACTGGTTTACACTGATGGTCTGACCTTTCAATCAGATCCTCTACTCACCTCTACCATCCGATATCAGCCTTTCTTTCTCATCTGCGTGGCTCTTTTTCATCACAGCATCTGATGACAAATCATCACCATCATCACTACAATTACAGCCTCAGAATGAGTGTTTGCCTACATGTTCTAGACTCTAGACTATGTGTAGACATTTGGAGCAACTCAGGGTTAAGTGTCCTGTTCAGGGACACAATGGTAGTAAGTGGGATTTAAACTTAGGTCTTCTGGTTCATAGGCAAGTGTGTTATCCACTAGGCTACCACCACACCTCCCAAGACGGACCCACCCAGTGGAGCTTAGCCCAGCTGTTGGATCAGACATGGAACTGGACAAGAAAACTACTGGTTTTGTATTTAGTTCCAGTTTTACCAGGTTATTCCTGTGGGACGTTCATCCATTTCATCTGTACTCACATAGTCCTCCCATGGTACAGGTTATTATCAGCAGAAGAACACAGATACAGGTCAGCAACACGATGACCATCAGACAGGGTTTTGACAGGACTGGCCAGCGTGACTTGGTCTGTGGTGAGGCATCAGCCAACATGACCAGCACAGATCCACCTGGATCATCTAACCAGACAAAGACATACAAAGAAGGTGAAGGTGACGACTCTTCACACGTATATGTGAAGATTTATTTCATTTTTTACCACAACATACTCTGAGGGTGCTGGTTAATGACTGAATAGATGACATCTCTTCCTTCAGCTCCTGCATTAAAGAAAGGTGGAACTGTCAAATTTCTGAAGGCATCTCAGTCTACAGTAGCTGTTATTGTCTTTTCTCTGATGTGTCTTATCGTATCTGAGTTTTTCTGACACACCATAAGGTCTGCCCTGTGATTGGATGTTGACTTCAGAGTATGTCATGTCATCATTGTCTGCAGCTGGTGGTGAAGAGACAAAAAAATGAAGCTCAGAACAAATGGAAATGTGCTGAGGAATTTCCAGCTTCATGTGAAACTACACAATTACAGAATATGCAGAACCCACATACAGTGGACATATGGTGGACATACAGTGGACATACGGTGGACATATAGTGGACATTCAGCTAAGTGTAGTCTGAGGAAACATCTGAAGGCCACGTTAACCTCTACCGACACCAGAAGACTCCACTGTGGTCACCAGAGTAGAGGAAGTTGAGGCTACAGTGGGACTGAACTGAAGAGGTCTACAAGGAAGGCCCACAATGTTCTTCATCTCTCTCGGTTCTACGCTACGCTGCCTGATGATGTGGGAGCTGCTCGTTTTAAGAACCATTTCGAGGAACTGAAAGTGAAGTAGAGTTTGAAACAGAACAACCCAACCCTCTTGGTGAACATGACACTCCGGTGTTCTGCCTAAATATTACAGCAATATTGTGTTTTATGATGATGTTCTTACAGCAAAATTCAGCTGTGAATTACGGCATTTTACATTTTTACACTCGCTGCAGTATTTATTACAGCCGGTCAGGTTTTACACCACCGTAACGTAACCTGTTCCATTGAACCTGTATTATTTTCAGCTCTTTTTCTAAGCCACAGACTACAGATCCAGACTACGTCCACCTAACAGAACATCCTCTACTTCTACTTTGACCTTTTTTCAGTTCCGTTGCGGATGAGACGTTCTAAACGCCCGAGTCGCTCTCCACAGGAGTCAATAAAACCATCTCACGTTTATCCAGCAGGGACTCCAGAATGAAAAAGCAGGAGCAAACCTGTACCAGACGCTTCCACCGCTGCCTGCTTCGCCTTGATCTTCACGTTGGAGTAGATGGCACTGCTGGACATGCTCGCTGCTTTAGTGGCTTGAGGAACAGAAAGCAGGTTTACTTTTTAAGCAAATTCTCATCTCTTCACGTCTCTTGTTAGCAGCTTATCTTCATGCATCTAAATCAGAAGCAAATGGAAAATGTTCTATCTCTCAGTTCCTCTTTCTTTATCTGGTAATGCGGTTAACTGAGAAGTTGTGTGTGTGGCCCTGCTGAAGAACCGGATAAACGCCTGGATGAGGTGTTGCTGTATGAACGGAGGAATAACGTGTTGTATACGTATTTACTGTATTTTTGATATTCGTAATATCTGTACTACCTGCGGTATTGCGGTGCAGTAGAGTATATTGTAGTTACGTTACGAGCGAAGGGACCGAGGAGCTCTGCTGGACACCAGGACCGGTCCTGAGAAGGTTTCTTCATGCCGCTCGGCGGATGACAGGATTAAGGAGCTATCTGGTATTTTTTGGTTTGTTGCTCTGCGAGGGGTGAAGCAGCCATTTTGTGGCCTGCGGGTACCCCACAAATAGTGTGGGGTACCCGGGTTATTTCAACTATTCACTTTGCCTGTTTTGAGTTTTTGAGGACTTTTGCTTTTGAGTTGTGATATATGTGATATATAGGGTGGTAGTAGCCTAGTGGGTAACACACTCGCCTATGAACCAGAAGACCCGGGTTCAAATCCCGCTTACTACCATTGTGTCCCTGAGCAAGACACTTAACCCTGAGTGTCTCCAGGGGGGGACTGTCCCTGTAACTACTGATTGTAAGTCGCTCTGGATAAGGGCGTCTGATAAATGCTGTAAATGTAAATGTATTTGTTAAGTGGAATATTCTTTGATCTACTTGTTCATGTTCTAATCATTAATATAATATGTAAATATATTTAGTAAATTATTAGTTAGTGTTAGACTGCTGCTGTTAATTTGTGAATTGAGTGGTTTTCCTTAATGCTAAGTGGTGAGATACAATGATCATATCCAGAATTTACGATTGAAGAGATTTCTGCTGAACGAGGTCTCCTGTGTGAATAAAAATTCTTGTTCTTTGCAAAATTCTAAGTGCTTTTCAGCTCATGTTTGTGCATGGATGTGATGAAGTGATTTTCCATTCTGATTTATTACACCCATCAAAATAATGAAATGGTCATTTATCTTTTCCTTTTCATCGTTCAGTCATTTACGTTCATTAATTTTACATTTTAATAAGACACTCTCTATACTTCTTTAATTTCAGCCATTTCAGACGTGCTTCTTCACTAGTGATAGTCGTATTTATTTAATCTCCCCAGAAAGTCTTTAGTTTCTGTCCATAATGTTCACAAGCACTGAAAAAGAATTCTCAATGTTTCAAGTAGGAAGATATTTATACAAAACAACTTAAATGATCTGATAATATAATTGAAATGGATTATGAATACGCTCCGTTATATGACGAACCCACACCCACAAACTGTAGATCTAGAGGCTACAGAAAAATAGGCGTGTTGGGCGTAGTTGTGCTCGGTTTGTTACTTGTACTAGTAGGATTTGTCGTGACAATGTTTTGTGTCGTCCTTCTGTGAATTATCATAATTCTGACATAAAACCTTCCAAAAAAAAACCAAACGGAAGTGAGAATAAAGGAGGGAAATGCCGTAAGAGTGTGGAGAGACGTGATGCCTCTTACACCAAAGCACAGAGAACGCAATGAAAGAACACTAATATGAGCGGAGAAGAAAAGCACAACTGCACCCTGTTAAAGGAAGAACCAAAGCGCACGACCAGTTGGCACCTTTTGGTCCCATATAGAAATCGATCTGGCTTTGGTTGCCGGATGCTGGTTCTCTTCATGTTGGTACTGTGCTTTGTAAAAATGCTTGAAATAAAATGTGAAATAAACTCTGGTTAAGAAGTTCTCAAAATTCTTCTATTTCTTCAAAATGTCCAAAAATACTATATATATATATATACATCTACATGTGTGTGTGTGGTATTATTTACTCCGAATGCAATAGGAAAAGAGAAAGACGAGATCAGGAAAGAAGAGAGGATTATGGGATTGGGCCGATGTGTTGCTTATGAAGGAGGTCCGGCTATTCAGTTTGAATGAAGCTTGCGCCCTCTGCGTGGGTTTATTCATACTTACTGGTGTAATATTGTTAGTATTGTTCGCTTGAACTTTACGTCACCAGCATCTGTGTCCTGGTGCAACAGAACCGAAATTAATTAAAGACTCATCTGAATATGAGGCAGTCTCATTATATTAGTTCTAAAATAATCACCATAATAATTGAACTCTGATTTGTTCATCTAATTACCAAAAAAGTAGTGATTTTTAAATAGAACTTATATATGGGTATTAGTTATTACATGGTTATTGGTATATTGTTTTAAGTGGACAAATAAAAGAATTACCTTAAACTGACAGATAAGGATGACGAACCGATAACGTACGAAGTCTTTGTCTGCGCCGGTGCAATTTTCTTTGGAGTGGTTGCTGTAATATTCATAATAATTTTTCTTTGACCGATGATCTACATCATATATTTAAATACAGTTATATTTCACATGATTGCGTTTTTAAAATCGGAGAGAGGGCGAGCAAGACAAATTTCAACCGGTAGAGGAAGCAATAAAAAAAGCACCAGGCCGAGACGCGGGGACACCACCAAATGTGTCCCCTGCTTTTAACCCTCAATGACACGCGTGTCTGTGTAAATCCTCAACCTCAGCGGCCATGTTAAATTGTGCTGATAAGAGACACAAGTTATTTATATACATATATACATCCAGGGAAAGTTACAGCTTTGTTCATTCCATGAAAAAAAAAGAGAAGAAGAACAATAAAGAACTGAAAAAAGATGCTGGGGTCAAAAGGGTCGTCTTTGCAAAGGACCACTGTTAGAACGCTTTAATTGTTACCATGGTTATGCTGTTGGTTATGCTGCTTATTGTATTGATTTCCGTTTCCATTTGAAAAACTGAATGAATAAATTTATATCGTAAAGTTACGCGCTTTTCTTGTGTTAAGTTATGGCCCGATTTATTAATTACACCGAAGCCAGATGAGGAGCGAGAGTCGTCCCTGATTTACACACCGTCATGACACGCTCGGCCCAACATGGACCTTTCTGCTGTAGGTGGGAAATCTAGCGCTTTTATTTGTCTTTCTGCGAGAGAGAGAAGCTCCTCCTCGGTACCGCTGTTTAGGCTTCCTTGTCCTCGGCAGAGGAATCAGTCCATTGATGGGACATCTCTCAGAATCTTCCTGGCTTTAGTTCAGAAATATGTGTAGCAAGCTTGTCTGTCCTGCTTCGTGATGATGGTCTTCATGGTGCAGGTGTAAAAGTTCTTAAGCGCCCTCTGAGCCGGATGAAGGAAAAGATGGTGCTGGACCTTCTTGACCAGGTTGCCGGTGTGAGTGGTCCAGGTAGCGTCCTGTTGTTCTTCAGGTTCCTGACCACTCTGTCACACGTACAATGTCTATAAAGTCCGATCACCAACACGACGTTGCCCCTGAGGGAAAGGTGTATAACACACATATTCATTACATTTGCTTTTGTAATTTTGCCAAACTCTTTAACAAGTGTAGTTTTGCTCAGAGAAAACATTTAAAAGTACATTAAAAAGGGGCGGATTGCATCTTCATCTGGGATCACACTGCTGAAAGTGGTGGAGCTCATGTCCAGTGAAGACGAGACAGCCAACATGGAGGAGGTCCAGAGACTGGTGGGTAACACCTCAAAAACCAAGGAAGTCACCCGTCTACATCAGCGAGGAGGGCGTGGATAGGCCGTGGGTGGCGCTGTGTCTGTGTAAATCCTCAACCTCAGCGGCCATGTTAAATTGTGCTGATAAGAGACACAAGTTATTTATATACATATATACATCCAGGGAAAGTTACGGCTTTGTTCATTCCATGAGAAAAAAAGAGAAGAAGAACAACAAAGAACTGAAAAAAGATGCTGGGGTCAAAAGGGTCGTCTTTGCAAAGGACCACTGTTAGAACGCTTTAATTGTTACCATGGTTATGCTGTTGGGACTGCTTATAGTATTGATTTCCGTTTCCATTTGAAAAACTGAATGAATAAATTTATATCGTAAAGTTACGCGCTTTTCTTGTGTTAAGTTATGGCCCGATTTATTAATTACACCGAAGCCAGATGAGGAGCGAGAGTCGTCCCTGATTTACACACCGTCATGACACGCTCGGCCCAACATGGACCTTTCTGCTGTAGGAGGGAAATCTAGCGCTTTTATTTGTCTTTCTGCGAGAGAGAGAAGCTCCTCCTCGGTACCGCTGTTTAGGCTTCCTTGTCCTCGGCAGAGGAATCAGTCCATTGATGGGACATCTCTCAGAATCTTCCTGGCTTTAGTTCAGAAATATGTGTAGCAAGCTTGTCTGTCCTGCTTCGTGATGATGGTCTTCATGGTGCAGGTGTAAAAGTTCTTAAGCGCCCTCTGAGCCGGATGAAGGAAAAGATGGTGCTGGACCTTCTTGACCAGGTTGCCGGTGTGAGTGGTCCAGGTAGCGTCCTGTTGTTCTTCAGGTTCCTGACCACTCTGTCACACGTACAATGTCTATAAAGTCCGATCACCAACACGACGTTGCCCCTGAGGGAAAGGTGTATAACACACATATTCATTACATTTGCTTTTGTAATTTTGCCAAACTCTTTAACAAGTGTAGTTTTGCTCAGAGAAAACATTTAAAAGTACATTAAAAAGGGGCGGATTGCATCTTCATCTGGGATCACACTGCTGAAAGTGGTGGAGCTCATGTCCAGTGAAGACGAGACAGCCAACATGGAGGAGGTCCAGAGACTGGTGGGTAACACCTCAAAAACCAAGGAAGTCACCCGTCCAGTTTTAACTTCCTGGGTGGAGCTCCAACTCCTCGGCTGTAGTAAGGAAGGCTGAAGCGCAGGGACGCTGTTATATACGTGGGGTGTTATAGATGCTGCCCTCCGCAGGAGATTCGGGGCGCTGGGGTCTGATTCGCACACTCTTGTACAGATTTGAATTTATTGTTATTATTAGTAGTATGATCGGCTATAAACGTCTTTATAGTTAAAGTTCAAAAATGAACGGGTTAAACAAGGTGTGAGAGACACACGAAACAAAACTGGTCAAAGCATTATTTGGCCCTGATTAATCCCGTTCTTCTTCCACTTGTGACATTTCTAAAGTACTTTACTTTACTTTACTTGGCAGACACCAGCAATTCCCATTCGGTTTCTATAGATTTTGAGTTTCAAAACTGAGAGGCCTGATAAGGGCGTCCTCTGCTGCGAATTGATAAGTGCTAAACAAATATATATATATATATATATAATTTTTTTACAGCATTTACCAGACGCCCTTATCCAGAGCGACTTACAATCTACTGATCTATGATTGTGGTAGGTAGTATGGGTGGTATGGGTGGTAGTAGCCTAGTGGGTAGCACACTCGCCTATGAACCAGAAGACCCGGGTTCGAATCCCACTTACTACCATCGTGTCCCTGAGCAAGACACTTAACCCTGAGTGTCTCCAGGGGGGGACTGTCCCTGTAACTACTGATTGTAAGTCGCTCTGGATAAGGGCGTCTGGTAAATGCTGTAATGCAGTAGTTAAATTAAAAAAAAAGTGAAGTGATTGTCACAGTGAAATTGTGAATCCCCCCCTGGAGACTGTCTTGCTCAGGGACACGATGCTAGTAAGGAGATTGAACCTGCAGGATCTGGCGATCGCAGCAACGTGATGGTTCATTTGTCTTCTCCACCAGAAGAAAGTAGAGACTAAATGAGGAATATATAACCCAAACAGGCACGTAATAAGGTTCCCGAGGGAGCATGCCACTTCATTTTCACCTTCAGTACATGAGAAGCACCATCACTCTGAAAGCCTCTCTCCCTTCTATCACCCCGCCACGCATTATCCCTCAGTGAACTGGTGCATTTTACGCGTTGTTTTTCTCATCGCGCTGTGCCATCGATGCCCACCGTCCGCCTCGGTCGGAGACTGTCCTCCCACAGATCATCTCTACAAGCGCGAAATCGTCACGGTTCCCCTGAGGCCGCCACCACTGATGGACTCCAATTTGTATCATCTTGCTCGTTTTGGTGCACGCCGGCATCTTGTGTGCTGTGAAACGTTGTTTTCAAAGACCGGAGAGGTGGTCAAAAAAACACAGAATCACTTAAAACCAAAAACAGTTGGTGTGAAAGTCTTATTTCTGAATAAAAATGTATAAAAATTCCCCTGTTCTGTACATCGTTGTCCAAGTTACACGACTTGCCCTTTCATATAATACTAGCATTTTGTGAAAATATTCACACAGAACACGATCGTTTATGTAGAACAATAAAAGCATTTCACTGCATATCATACCGTGTATGACTGTGTATGTGACTAAAATAAAATTAGAATTTCTTTGGTCATATATGCTTTGGAATATACACCTGTCGTGTGCACATGAAGCTTCGCTCTCCTTCCCGGGGTCTCCTCCTCGCTCGACATGCGAAAACCAATAAACCAGTCCAAAACGCTAAAGGTTACCCTTATTGTTACCTATCTTACCGTAATTTGTCATTTCATGTGCATACTTTACATTTTGCAACACGTGAATTCATCTTTTGGTATTATATGTTGTAGTAAAGTTCACCTCCTGCTTCTTTAATAATGCGTCGTTCTAGTCAGGTTAGCATTAGCTTGCGCTTCCTGGTTGTCCGGGCAACGGGGCTGCTCGGCCAATCGCGCGTGGAGAATCGGTGTCACGTGGCTCCGCCAGGAACCCCGGATGTGGACGAGCGCGGCGGCGAACGAACGGATCCAACGGAATCGGTTCCCTTGAACGAACGAGTCGATCTGGAAAACACTGATGACGTCATGCCCGGCGGAGGGTCGAAGCAGCAGAATTATTGCTAATAGGAGTTTTTGTGCTGCTCATGTAAATGTATGAGGGTGTAAACACGTGACCGCAGACGGGCCACCCCCACTGACCCGCGGGTGGCGCTGTGGATGTGTGTGAAAGTTCAAGAAGAGACAACGCGCGTCATAGCATCTGAACTCGATAGTCGTAATGAAGTCTAGCCTGCCATCTTCACAGCTCCAGAAACACCCTGCTGAGGGACTACCGGCCACACACACACACAATATAACACTCACCTCGTTTCACAACAGTTTACTTCATATTAAAATACATACATCTCACTGTGGAGTTGTGGCTTCAGACACAAAGTGAATAATTCAGTATAAATCTGGATTTTTTATAGAGGAAGTACACATACGTTGTTGATATTGCATATATAAATCACGGGTAAATGTCCCACTGGCGCTTTGACAGTGGATCTTTGGGGAATTATAAAAAAAAATTCCATCTGAAGGCCCATCAGTCTCGACCAGAGAAACTGCAGCACGTGGGCCGCCATCTTGGCTCCACATCCCTCCTGAGGCCGCAGGCGCCGGCGGCCATTCCGGCCTGGAAACGGACCGGTTTCACCATGGCTGCAGGGTTCCGCGCCTGGTTAGAGTGACACTAACCCACCATGATGGAGTCAGATGGAGGCTGGGAGAGAACAGGCCCGGGGCAACACACACACACACACACACACACACACACACACTAACACAGACCAATACACACACGACATATGCAAAGAAAAGCACATTGATCATGGAATTTGTTCACATTTACACCCTTATACAGAGCGACGTATAATCAGGGCCTGTCCCCCCTGGGTGTCCTGGGACACGATGGTAGTAAGTGGGGTTTGAACCTGGGTCTTGTTACGCGCTAGGCGCCGGGCCGGAGCAGGCTGCGCACCGCGGCGCGGTAGCGGCCCGACATGGTGTTGTAGAGCAGCGGGTTGATGGCGGCGCTCAGGTAGAACAGGACCAGGGACACCAGGTTGAGGTACTGAGAGACGTAGTACAGGTCCCCGCCGGGGACGGCCGAGACGGAGAGCAGCGTCCGGCCCGCGTGGAACGGCAGCCAGCAGAGGACGAAGGCCAGGACGATGGCCACTGCGGGCGGACAGACAGAGGGTCAGGCGGTCAGGGCGGCGGGGGGGCGGGACGGGACGGCGCGCTGCTCACCCATCATGCGCAGCGTGTGGCGGTGGGCGTGGTCGCGGCGCAGGCGCAGCCGGCGCCCCATCAGGCCGTACAGCACCGTCAGCAGGCACAGCGGCACCAGGAAGTACAGGTTGGAGAGCCACAGCATGGCGGTCAGCAGGCCCGAGCTCAGCGCGTGCTGCGTGCAGCGGCACTCGCTGGCCCCGCCCTCCTCCAGCTGCTCCGCCCCCACCAGCAGGAGCACGGGTCCGGCGCTGAGCAGCGCCACCGCCCACAGGGCCAGGATGAGGGCGCGCACGCGGCGCCGGGTGACCAGCAGGCGGGCCCGCAGCGGCCAGCACACGGCCAGGTAACGCTCCGCCCCCAACGCCGTCATGTGCAGGATGGAGGCGAACGTGCAGCACTCGCTCACGAACTGGGACAGCTTGCAGACCGCGTCGCCTAGCAACCACGGCCGGTAACACCACAGCTGCAGCACGTCACACCACAGCGTTACACGCGTTATACATACCCCACACACACAGACACACACACACG
>NC_041707.1:42147928-42171479 GCF_900700375.1 Denticeps clupeoides
GTGTGTGGTGTGTATGTGTGTGTGTGGTGTGTATGTGTGCGGGTGTGTGTGGTGTGTGATGTGTGTGGTGTGTGTGATGTGTGTGGTGTGTATGTGTGGTGTGCGGGTGCGTGTGTGGTGTGTATGTGTGCGGGTGTGTGTGGTGTGTGTGTGATATTAATGTCTCGGTGTGTGGTAGGTCTGGGTTTCAGTATAGCTGGTGGTGTTGGTAACCAGCACGTCCCCGGCGACAACAGCATCTACGTCACTAAGATCATCGAGGGTGGAGCTGCTCACAAAGATGGTCGACTACAAATCGGAGACAAAATCCTTGCTGTGAGTGTTTGCAATAGCGCGTGTAGCCGACTCTAATAAAGTCCTCCGTGATATGAAACGTGTCCTCTGCGTCCAACCCAGTGGGACACTAACTCAGATAAAACTCTGCTAATGGTCATAATAACCATAATAATCCGTCTTATTCCAGGCGCCTGTCTAAAACCCACCATTAACATAGATAACAGACAGAACTAACTCCGTCCTCTTTACCCTGGACATGTCCCCGGACACTTTCTTCTCAAGTTAATGAGCGTCTCATGAAGTGTTTTTGGATGATTACAATATTGAACTAAGCCGCCATGAAGGTAAAATATATATATATGAAATACTTAATAAGTCTTTCGCAAAAAATGGCTCCGTCTCCAAACTTTGATTGGTAGCGCGTATGTACGTAAAATAGCCCACTTACTACCATCATGTCCCTGAGCAGGACACTTAACCCTGAGTGTCTCCAGGGGGACTGTCCCTGTAACTACTGAGTGCTCTGGATGAGGACGTCTGGTAAATGCTGGACCTGTAAAGTGACTCTCTGTGTTTGGGGGCCCTCTGCTGGTGACGGTGTGAAACGCACGCTGTGGGCTGATGGGACGGGTTCTCGGTTTGGTGTGTGTAGGTGAATAACATGTCATTAGAGGACGTGATGCATGAAGATGCGGTGGCTGCTCTGAAGAACACGGCCGAGGTTGTTTACCTGAGAGTGGCCAAAGCCCCTCACATCTACCCTGGTGATGCCTACAACCCTCCGGACATCACCAGCTGTGAGTCACATGACCTGAATAACTTGGTAATTAATAACCAGGATGATGACAGCACCAATAATCCATGTCCCACGCCTGTTATTAGCATACTCTCCTCACCTGGACAGTGACATGGGTCACCCCAACTACCTGAGCTCAGATTACCCACAAACCCTCACTCCAACCACGCCGCGCCGCTACTCCCCCATCCCAAAGGGGATGATGATGGGCGACGAAGACATGCCCAGGTGTGTAACCATGGAAACCACTCTACTCTCCTTTTAATAACCAGTTATCCCTTTTTAATAATCATCTTTATAGTCTTTACTTCTCCGCCCACAGGGAGCCGAGGCGTGTGCTGATCCACCGCGGGTCCACCGGCCTGGGCTTCAACATAGTGGGTGGCGAGGACGGCGAGGGCATCTTCATCTCCTTCATCCTGGCGGGTGGACCAGCTGACCTGAGCGGGGAGCTCCGCAAAGGCGACCAGATCCTGAGCGTGGGTTCCTCTCGCCGTTCCCTGCCCCCTGGTCTCTCTCAGCCGTCACCTGCATCTCTCTCTCTCTCTCTCTCTCTCTCTCTCTCTCTCTCGCCCTCTCTCGCCCTCTGCAGGTGAACGGCGTGGACCTGAGACACGCCACCCATGAGCAGGCAGCGGCCGCGTTGAAGAACGCCGGCCAGACGGTTACCATCATTGCACAGTACAGACCAGAGGGTAGAAGCAGGACTACAGAACGTGAAGGTACCAGAACTGGATGGACCATGTAGAGTGTGCTAATGTGTGTGTGTGTGTGTGTGTGTGTGCAGAGTACAGTCGGTTTGAGGCGAAGATCCATGACCTGCGAGAGCAGCTGATGAACAGCAATATGGGCTCCGCCACCACGTCACTACGGGCCAACAAGAGGAGCTTTTACATCAGGTACGTGGAACGTTCCGGTGATGTCGGATACAGTCAATAACCACCGTACACACACACACTCTCTCCCTCCGCCTGTCCCTCCTTCCGGGGACTCAGAGCGCTGTGTGACTACGACAAGACGGCAGACTGCGGCTACCTGAGCCAGGCCCTGAGCTTCCACTTCGGGGACGTCCTGCAGGTGCTGGACTGCAGCGACGAGGACTGGTGGCAGGCGAGACGCCTCAGTCCCCAGGGGGAGATGGAGGAGGTCGGTTACGTCCCCAGTAAGAGGAGGTGTGTGTGCGTGTGTGATACCTCTCTCCTGTCACACTTCACATTCAAACTTAAACACACAAATCGAATTCAGAGACACTATTAATGTTGATGTTGTGTCTCTCCTGTCTTCTCGGTGTCCAGACTGGAGAGGAAGGAATGGTCTCGTCTGAAAGCTAAAGAACGAGGCAGTTTAGGTCCACAAGGTCAGCATCTGAACACACACACACCCTCACTCACACACACACTCACTCACACTCACGCCGTCCCTGTGTGTTTACAGGAAGAGACGATTACGTCCACAGTTATGAGGCCGTCACCCAGATCGAAGGTAGGTGCTCTGTGGCGGTGTAGATCTATGCCGCGCGCTCTATGTTCCATATTTTTATGTGGAGTCTATGTTTTTGGGGCGTGTCTCCTGCAGTGCACTACGCTCGGTGTGTAGGTTTTTGTGTGTGTATGTGTGCGGGTGTGTGTGCTCCGTGGCGGTGTATATCTATGCCGCGCGCTCTATGTTCAGTATTTCTATGTGGAGTCTGTGTTTTTGGGGCGTGTCTCCTGCAGTGCACTTCGCTCGGTGTGTAGGCGTGTGTGTCTGTGTGTGGTGTGTACGTGTGCGGGTGTGTGTGCTCCGTGGCGGTGTAGATCTATGCCGCGCGCTCTATGTTCAGTATTTCTATGTGGAGTCTGTGTTTTTGGGGCGTGTCTCCTGCAGTGCACTACGCTCGGTGTGTAGGTGTGTGTGTGTGTGCGGGTGTGTGTGGTGTGTACGTGTGCGGGTGTGTGTGCTCCGTGGCGGTGTAGATCTATGCCGCGCGCTCTATGTTCAGTATTTCTATGTGGAGTCTGTGTTTTTGGGGCGTGTCTCCTGCAGTGCACTACGCTCGGTGTGTAGGTGTGTGTGTGTGTGTGTGGTGTGTACGTGTGCGGGTGCTCCGTGGCGGTGTAGATCTATGCCGCGCGCTCTATGTTCAGTATTTGTAAGTGGAGTCTGTGTTTTTGGGGCGTGTCTCCTGCAGTGCACTACGCTCGGTGTGTAGGTGTGTGTGTGTGTGTAGGTGTGCGTGTGTGTGTGGTGTGTACGTGTGCGGGTGTGTGTGCTCCGTGGCGGTGTAGATCTATGCCGCGCGCTCTATGTTCCGTATTTCTAAGTGGAGTCTGTGTTTTTGGGGCGTGTCTCCTGCAGTGCACTACGCTCGGTGTGTAGGTGTGTGTGTGTGTAGGTGTGTGTGTGTGTGTGGTGTGTACGTGTGCGGGTGCTCCGTGGCGGTGTAGATCTATGCCGCGCGCTCTATGTTCCGTATTTCTAAGTGGAGTCTGTGTTTTTGGGGCGTGTCTCCTGCAGTGCACTACGCTCGGTGTGTAGGTGTGTGTGTAGGTGTGTGTGTGTGGTGTGTACGTGTGTGGGTGTGTGTGCTCCGTGGCGGTGTAGATCTATGCCGCGCGCTCTATGTTCCGTATTTCTAAGTGGAGTCTGTGTTTTTGGGGCGTGTCTCCTGCAGTGCACTACGCTCGGTGTGTAGGTGTGTGTGTGTGTGTAGGTGTGTGTGTGTGTGTGTGTGGTGTGTACGTGTGTGGGTGTGTGTGCTCCGTGGCGGTGTAGATCTATGCCGCGCGCTCTATGTTCAGTATTTCTAAGTGGAGTCTGTGTTTTTGGGGCGTGTCTCCTGCAGTGCACTACGCTCGGTGTGTAGGTGTGTGTAGGTGTGTGTGTGTGTGTGGTGTGTACGTGTGCGGGTGTGTGTGCTCCGTGGCGGTGTAGATCTATGCCGCGCGCTCTATGTTCCGTATTTCTAAGTGGAGTCTGTGTTTTTGGGGCGTGTCTCCTGCAGTGCACTACGCTCGGCCCATCATCATCCTGGGTCCCACGAAAGACCGCGTGAACGACGACCTCCTGTCCGAGTTCCCGGACAAGTTCGGCTCCTGCGTTCCACGTGAGTTCCGTCAAGGCGGTCGGGGGGGAGACGGAGGAATTGGCGTAAACGCCGGGTTCCGTTTTAACTGCAGACACGACTCGGCCCAAGCGGGACTACGAGGTGGACGGGCGGGACTACCACTTCGTGTCGTCACGGGAACAGATGGAAAAGGACATTCAGAGCCACCGCTTCATCGAGGCGGGACAGTACAACACACACCTGTATGGCACCAGCGTGCAGAGTGTGAGGGAGGTGGCTGAACAGGTAACACACACACACACACACACACACACACACACACACTCAGTATGTCCAGATGTGCTGAGCTGAAGGGATTTTGTGTCCCAGGGGAAGCATTGCATCCTGGACGTCTCTGCCAACGCTGTGAGGAGACTCCAGTCGGCTCAGCTGCAGCCCATCGCCATCTTCATCAGGCCCACGTCGCTGGAGAACATCCTGTAAGAACTGTGTGTGTGTGTGTGTGTGTGTGTGTGTTTGAATCACTCAGTTCTTGTAGTAGCCTACATGGTCACACACTCTCCTATAAGCCAGAAGAGCCAGGTTCAAACCCCACTTACTACCATCGTGTCCCTGAGCAGGACACTTAACCCTGAGTCCCTGTAACTACTGACTGTAAGGCAGATAAAGACGTCTGGTAAATACTGTAAAAAAACGTGTGTGTGTGTGTGTGTGTGTGTTACAGCGATATTAATAAGCGCTTGACTGAAGAGCAGGCCAGGAGAGCTCTGGACCGAGCCATCAAACTGGAGCAGGACTTCCTGGAGTGTTTCACCGGTAAAGACACACACAAAATCTCAGGAATAAAATGGTGACCACTGGCAGATGAAGTGGGTGACGTTTATTAGGCAGCAGATGACAGTTAAAGTGGACCTTCTGGAATAAGGACGAAATTGTGATTTTCTTACCTTGTTTTATGAACTGGTTTTATTTCGGGTCCCAGGACTGAATGTTAAAGTGCTTTATAAATAAACTTGGTTGGTAGATGCATCTCCAAAACTGCAGCTCTTGTAGGATTTTCCTGAACCGAAGTGGTCAGGACAGACCAAAGGTGGTCCAAAAAGGGGACAGACTGGCCCATGTTGTCAGGTCCAGTAGAACATCTGCTATAGATCAAGTTTCTGAAGAAGTTCAAAAGCTCCGACAGTTGGGACGTGAGCACCAGATTTAGACCATGGAGCAATGGAAGAAGGTGTCCTGTTCTGATGTGGAAACAGGGTGCATTAAGGGAAGAAGACACGCTGGTACTTGGTCGTGACAGCCACACCCTCTTTCAGCAGGAAGAGGTTTAATTGTCCTTCAGACTCTGCAGATCTCAGTCCAATCCAGCATCTGTGGGATGCTCTGGAATAACAAGTCTGACCCATGAAGGCACCACCTCACAACAGGACATGACCTGCTGCTGATACCACAGCAGATACCTTCTGGAGTGCAGGCCTGTTTCTGCAACAGTGGCCACCATTGCTGTTAAAGTTGTGGCTGGATATGTGGATATGTTCTGATAAAATTGCACGATGTGTGTGTGTGTGTGTGTGTGTGTGTGTGTGTGTGTACACACAGCAATCGTGGAGGGCGACAGCTTCGAGGAGATCTACCACCGCATTAAATCCGTGATCGAGGAGCACTCCGGACCCTACATCTGGGTGCCCACCAGAGAACGTCTCTGAGCAGGAGGACAGAGGACAGATCGTCCTCGCACCTTCACCTCTTCCTTCCGCTCCCTCACGTTCTTTTACAAACCGCATCATCCTCTCGTACAGTACGACACCAGGACTGGCGAGAAGACGGGGACGAGAAGACGGGGACGAGACGCTCCAGCAAGAGATGAAAGGAGCACGCAAAATCCGAATATTAATGACACCACCAGGGAATTATGGGGGAAAATAGTCATATCAAAGACCTGTGTGTGTGTGTGTGTGTTGTCCTGCGCATTTTACACACACACACACACACACACAGACAATGAAATAGTATAGTTGTGTAAAATGAAATGCTGATATTTTTATTTCATCAGAGTTTATAATGTTGTGTCACAATAACATCTGTGTGTGTGTGTGTGTGTGTGTGTGTGTGTGTGTGTGTGTGAGTGAGGTTACCGTGGCTCTCAGAACGTATTTCCTGTTCAGTTACTTCTCGTCATGGTTGGTTTATTTCTGGAGAACGTGGTGGAGATCTCCCGTGTTGCTCGGTGGGGGGGTGAGGGTGTGTCTACTGGGGCTTTAACACACAAAACTGCCAGAGAGACACCACCACAACCCAGAATTTATATGAGTCCATGTTGGCGGGTAAATCGGGGTTGATATGGACCTCTGGTCTGGTACCTGGGAAGGGGCGTGTCAATATCGTTTAACACTGTGTTAAATTGGGGGCGTGGCTTCATATAAACTCTGGCCAGGATTCAGCTCTGGTATTTTTGCTGTGAAAACTCATCTCGTATCAGGGCGAACACACACACACACACACAGATCTCACACATACTCAGTAAGGGCTGGATTCAACCATCATTTTGTAAGGGCTGGGCTCATCTTTTATTCTGCAAAACAGCTGGTCCTTCCTCATCATCATCATCCTCATCGCCACCCTTCTCCTCTTCCTCCAGTGATGATGTGAAGTAAGTCAGCAGCATACAGACACTCACATGTAGATTTAGCTAAACAACCACATCATTACCCTGCCAACAGTCTAGACACACACACACACACACACACACACTGTTTATTTCAGGATTTGCTGGCTTGGGCCCGATGTTCCATCTCCTGACTGTCCCCATCCACACTGGAGCCTTAATTTCTACCAGTGGTGCAGAGCTCAGCCTTGAAGTATCACACACACACACACACACACACACACGGCTTCTTCCCATAGATGTGAACTTTATTTACACATGAGCTCTGAAATCAGCCACACACACACCAGGTGAAACACACACACCTTTACGGATGTATATTCTGTACTTAATGTATAGTAAAGCATCATAACCTCACACGCCGAGTGCAGATGTGATGGATTTATATCCCCGCCCCATCCTCAACTAATATTATTCCTCTTTTGATTGATTGATTGATTTATCTGATTGAGCCTCGACGGGGCCCTGGGAAATGCCTGTTGTAAATTAGCAACAAATGAATACATAATAAATGACATTAAAAATCCTTTTGTGACAAAATGCACGCAGATGGCGTTGTTATTGTGAAAGATGTGCACGTGTTTTATGATTCACATGGATGGTCTTACCTGAATGAATGGCGGTGAGGTTCCTCGTGTCCCTCAAACCAGATTCTCCTGTTTGAAATTGAAAAGTGAAGTGATTGTCATTGTGTAACACTGCAGCACAGCACACGGTGACACGGTGAAACGTGTCCTCTGTATTTAACATCACCCTTGGTGACAGTGGGAAGCCATGACAGGCGCACGGGGAGCAGCGTGTGGGGACGGTACCTTCATCAAGGGGACCTCAGTGGCACCTTCCGATTACGGGGCCACTTCCTTAACCGCTAGGCCACAACTGCACGGGGCTATTCACCCCGCAGAATAGGGCTATTCTTCCATCCAGATGTGCCACTGATGGAAAAAGTTCTACTTACACAAAGAGGAATTGGCACCTGTGATTAACCCTTCACACGCCGCTCAAACAGACATTTCTCAGACCGTGGTATCGGGGGACTTTTAATGTATGTTAAAGTGCACACAGTGCAATGCTCCGTTTGTCCACTATTCCAGCACATGATGCGACGTCATTAACCCCTGAACATTGTTACAAACCAGGTATGTTATCTTGTATAACATAACATTAAGAGAATTTAGGGTTATGTAACGTTAATATTTACATTTCCAGTATTTATCACACGCCCTTATCCAGAGCGACTTACAATCAGTAGTTACAGGGAAAGTCCCTCCCTGGGGACACTCAGGGTTAAGTGTCACAAACATAGGAATAACAAAAAAATATTTTAGTTTTACATTGCTGTTCAAAACATGTAAATGATGCCACCGTCTGCCATGCCATCCCCATTGCTAGAAGAGACCTCCTCTCCAGCTGAGAGTTCCCAAACTCTAAATCCAATGGTAAGTCATCAGAAATATTGTGCATTTATGTGGCTGATATATAATTGTCATTTGTGATAAATACTAATTTGCACCGGTTCTTCAGGAATGGTGAGCTTAAGCGTACAACAAGTCATTGTTGGTAACAGTTTTAAATGTTATACTGTTGTTATGCTCCCAAGCATTTTTGGGTGTTATAAAGTTATTTAATTGAAAAAGGAGATGAGGTGTCATGACAATAAGGCGGAACAGGGAAATGAGCATATTTAGGTAGAAATGATAACTGATATGCAGAGAGGTAGGCGAATTTTCACCGATTATAATATGAACGTGAAACCGGCGTAAGATGTTCACGTTTGTGTGAAAAAGGCAGGACAAGGAGGCAGATGAACAGTCAGACGAGGAACAAAAATGAGTGGTCTTACTTGGAATAGCAGGGCGAGGATCAGCGAGTCTTTGCAGAAAACAGCAAATGAAGACTGAGCAGTGATCGACAGCCATCTTGGCTGTTCATAGGAGTCGCGTCACCTCGTTTCCGCGCAAGGAATCACGTGACAGTAGATTTATAACCGTGGGGAAATATCTGTAATCTGAAATAAGTGTAATCATAATTTTTTAAAAGTAGTCATAGAAAAGAGAATACAGAAGAAATACATCCAGTATTGAGAGTATTGAGAATTTTGAGAGTATTGAGAATATTCAGAGTATTGAGAATATTGAAAGTATTGATGTCAGGGTTGACTGCAGCTGGGCTCATCACCGGTAGCCAATCCTGACGGTGCATAAAGACCGCAGATTTCCGCCCTCTTCGGAAGGAACGACATTTTAGTAGACCTTAGTGCAAGTATGTTAATGTGTGTATTTTTGAGTTCTGGCAATCGCCACACTCCTGCGGGTTTGTTTATGTTCTTTACTTAAGTTGACTCCCCTTTATTTCCCGTTTTGGCCACCGTTTATTTGTATTTATTGTTTATTTGTTAATAAAACCCCCTTCCCAGCATGTCCTGCTTCTCCGCTCCCCCGTAAGTCCGTAGTCATGACAATTGAGACTATTGAAAGTATTGAGAGTAGTGAGAGCATTAAGAGTAGTGAGAGTATTGAGAATATTGAGAGTATTTAGAGTATTGAGACTATTGAGAGAATTGAGAATATTGAGAGCATTGAGAATATTGAGAGTATTGAGAGCATTGAGAGTATTGAGAGCATTGAGAATATTGAGAGTATTTAGAGTATTGAGAATATTGAGAGTATTTAGAGTTTACATTTACATTTACATTTACAGCATTTATCAGACGCCCTTATCCAGAGCGACTTACAATCAGTAGTTACAGGGACAGTCCCCCTGGAGCAACTTAGGGTTAAGTGTCTTGCTCAGGGACACAATGGTAGTAAGTGGGATTCGAACCCGGGTCTTCTGGTTCATAGGCGAGTGTGTTACCCACTAGACTACTACCACTACCGTATTGAGTATTGAGAATATTGAGAGTATTTAGAATATTGAGAGCATTGAGAGAATTGAGAGCATTGAAAATATTGAGAGTATTGAGAGTAGTAAGAGCATTGAGAGTATTGAGAATATTAAGAGTAGTGAGAGTATTGAGAATATTGAGAGTATTTAGAGTATTGAGAATATTTAGAGTATTGAGAATATTGAGAGTATTGCGAATATTGAGAGTATTTAGAGTATTGAGAATATTGAGAGAATTGAGAATATTGAGAGCATTTAGAATATTGAGAGTATTGAGAGCATTGAGAGTATTGAGAATATTAAGAGTAGTGAGAGTATTGAGAATATTGAGAGTATTTAGAATATTGAGAGCATTGAGAGAATTGAGAGCATTGAAAATATTGAGAGTATTGAGAGTAGTAAGAGCATTGAGAGTATTGAGAATATTAAGAGTAGTGAGAGTATTGATAATATTGAGAGTATTGAGAATATTAAGAGTAGTGAGAGTATTGATAATATTGAGAGTATTGAGAATATTGAGAGTATTTAGAGTATTGAGAATATTGAGAGAATTGAGAATATTGAGAGCATTTAGAATATTGAGAGTATTGAGAGCATTGAGAGAATTGAGAGCATTGAAAATATTGAGAGTATTGAGAGTATTGAGAATAGTAAGAGCATTGAGAGTATTGAGAATATTAAGAGTAGTGAGAGTATTGAGAATATTGAGAGAATTGAGAATATTGAGAGCATTTAGAATATTGAGAGTATTGAGAGCATTGAGAGTATTGAGAATATTAAGAGTAGTGAGAGTATTGAGAATATTGAGAACATTAAGAATATTTTCTCCCTCAATACTCTGCCACTACAGCCCCTTTGCGTGCGCTCAGCCATAGGTCAGCTAAAGGCCAGGCTTACCTCACCACTGGTGCTTGCTCACTTTGACCTGTCTTGCCCCACTTTTCTGACCTGTGACCTCTGGTGTTGTGCTGCACTGTCTCAGTGCCAACATGGTTCTGAGTGCCCCATTGCTTTTGCCTCCCGGTCTCTGACTCTGGCAGAAGTATTCAGTTGGGGAGTGGGAGGCACTGGCCTGCGTCTGGCCATGTGAGTGGTGGCATATATACTTCAGGCCCTTACAACTCTACTCGCATCTTCAGGCACGGGGCACAGGCGGCAGGGCTTGGTCACTTTCCACCTGGCTGATGGTACGAAGTGGCATGCGAGCCGGCTCAAGAAGGTGTCACCGCCCACCCCCGGGGACCCTTATTCCATGACTAGTGATTTGGACCTAGTGGTGGACCTGCCCAGTGATACAGGGAACCATCCAGTGGAGGCCGGGAGAGTTCAGTTTCACCACGCCCTGTCCGTGTCTGCTGTAGTCCAGCTTACCTCAAGGACTATGTGAATGAATAGTACACCACGTAGTTAGGGCATGGGGAGTGTTGGGCAGTGTGCATTCCGAGTTGCAGAAAAGCGTGTCAAGAAAGAAGCAGAAAGCGTGTCATAACAGGTTCGGCTTCTTAAGTTTTGCAAGCAGAACAGAGTCTCAGAGCAGAACATCAATATTAAAAGTGAAAAGCCAGTGAGGTCCATGTCCATGTTGGTCCATGTCTTTTACATGACGGTGGATAAATCAGGGACGACTCTTGCTCCCCATCTGCGGTCAAATTAAGGTGGGACTGATATGGACAACCCATATGTTATGCTGCTGGGAGAGGGCGTCTGCCTTAGTGTCTAGACTATCTAGTGTCTTGATGGAAGAGGTTGAAATCAATCTATTCAAAAGAACAAGGCCCATCTGACCACAGTTATAATAGTTTTGGATTTTTCATTAGTTTTAGTTTTTATTTCGTTTAGATTTTTTTTCTCAAATTCAGTTAGTTTTAATTCGTTTTTAGAGGCAGATTTACTAGTTTTTATTAGTTTTGATATTTTGAAATTGCTTAGTTTTAGTTTAGTTTTTATTAGTTACAGTGTTAGTTTTAGTTTTTTTTTTTTTGTAAATTAGGATATTTGTCAGGTGCATGAATCAAAATCACCAGAATAGCCTTATCCATCTTAGCTCCGATGAGGTTATTGACTCTTGCAGCTCCGGGAGTTTTGAATTTTGGTTCGAGTGAAGTGGTGAACTTTTTGAAGGTAATCGAGTCACACAGTCGTGTAGACATTCCAGTCTTAATAAACATATTTACCAATGCTTCTTCTCGTTTGTGGTGTTCCTGCGTATTTACTAGCCAGCAGCTACTTGGTCCATTATGGATGCTGTAGTACCACGTTCCTTTCCCATGTTACCTGGCCTGGCTACCGCTTCTCTTTCTGGGGAGGGCGGGCGAGAGGCTAGCTTGTCCAGGTACTCTTGGTTCGCCTTTTTGTGTGAGCTTTTCAAATGGACTTTCAGATTCGTGGGGTTTTTCCCCTTGAGAAGTATTCCACATATTGTATCACCTGCTTCTACAACAAGGCACTTACTTTTATTTTTGCCACTGTCATAATCAAAGAAATCCCAAATAGGACTTTCTTCCGCTTTCTTCCGACTTTCGCTGCAGCCATCACGCTAGCTGGCGGCGTCACGGACAGACTATGGACACGTGACGTCACAGACCACGTGTTACCATAATGGTCAAAAACCTGGCTTAAAACTGTTATAATATTAGTTCGTTTAAGTTCGTTTTGTATACACACAAAACAGTTTCAGTTAGTTTTCGTTTTTTTTAACTCTTTTTTTCAGTTAACGAAAATGCTTTTTCAATTCTAGTTTTAGTTTTATCGTTCGTTTTCGTTAACTATAATAACCTTGCATCTGACCTGTCGGGGATTCAATTGCTTGACTTGACTGATGGATCGGTCCAGACCAGAAAGGGGGTATCACGGTCCCCCACATCGTAACACTGCGGGTGACAAGCAGTCTTTTTAGGACTGTTCTCACATGCTGGAACGTGAGTTTCAAGTGACGGTGAGTGGATCAGGATGTCATCGAGCTACGTGTACAGGCACCGGCAGATTTTCCAGATGCACTGTATAGGTTATTCTGCTTACTACCGTAACATGTTTTCAGGCTGCAGACTGTAAAGATTTATCTGTTTTACATTCTCTAACAGCAGTCATAGTTCAGGCGGATTTTTTCCCCTCTGCATTAAATTTTTTACTCAGTAATGTACTCAATGTACTTGCATAAAACTAAAATTCCTGTCACGGTGGGATGGACATGGCGATAAAGTGAAATACAGATTTCACAAAAGATTTTGACTAAGATGGTCAAAATGATGATGGCCAAATCCCGATAGGAGTCCTGATTGCACCTGGCACCAATTGGGCTTAATGGATTGGGACTCCCATAAAACCGGAATGCAGCCAGCAGACCACAGCTGCGACAAGAAAGTGAGACATTTCCTTTTTCTCACCTCAGGCACGTTTCCTGTTCTACTGTGTGTAAAATACAATGATAATCACATTGCCGCCTCCTCTGTTTCATTCAGTTTAATAAACGGTATTTGGAATGATCCCCGAAAAGGATGACTTCTTGTGGATGAATGGAAATGACTGTGAGGTGGGGATAATTCAGATTGATAAATTCTCTGTAGTCGGGGCACTTAAGGAGTTTCTGCATGGTGAGGAGCTTTGGTGGACCAGGACTCTTCCCAGTGAGGTACAAGAACCTGTCCTCTCCCAGTATCCGTATCCAGGAGACACAATGCCTTTCCATCTGCTTTATACATGATAAACGAGTCTGGTCAGTGAACATTAACGAGAGGTCCAAACAGGCATATTCCAGCTCACCATCACAATTCAACTATGTGTCATAGGCATAACAATGTGTCCATATCTTTCCCAGGACAAATTTCAAAGGCCACATTGGGTCACAACCACAGATCAGCATCATGACCAGAGTCCTGAAGTTCAGCCTATCCAGCATTTTATACACAGCATAGAGTTCATTTGGACAGTCTTTGTATAGATCATCCTTAATGAGTAAATATAAAGTTGGGGGATTCAGCTTTGCTGTCCTTTTTTTGAACGTCTCCTTAATGTGGAATCCCATCATACCTCCTTTCACTCTGTAATAAAAGTAGTAGATCCAGGAATCGTATAACAGGCAATGATTCTTCTCCACCAAATGCATGAAGTAATCCAAGTGACCGTATAAGATCGCTCTTTCTGCTGCTTCTTTAGGTGACATCTGTCTGTCTCTGCGTAACTCCTCCAGTCGCTCCAATGATTCTTTGTTTTTTAAATCTTCAACAAATGATTGTACGTACATTTTTTTAGTCTTTATTCTTTTTTTTTAATTTAAATAGATAAATGTGAGACTGTAAATGGCAAAAAACCCGATGGCTCCGCCCACATGACTCACAGACTTTCTAAAGATGACCATTTATAAATGGTTATGGTTATGAAATATGGTTTGCAGTTTGATTAAATAAGTCAAATAGTCAAGTCCAGTCAAATACAGTCCTGTATAGTTTAATAAGGCTTTACTGGATACATGAAGAAACTTTTCAGAAGTCAATCATTTTTATTGATCAGCATATAACTGTGATTACCAGCACATAATAAAGAACTGCACTAAAGAACCTTCTATCTCTGCATTTACAGTCTTCCCAGTCATCTATTTCAGCCAAAAAGATATTTGCTAAAGAATAAAAAAGGAAATTACATAATTTACATAATAGTTAAAAGACAAAGATTTGTCTTTAAAGCGACTGGAGGAGTTACGCAGAAGTTTACAGATTTCACCTGAAGAAGCCATGAGAGAAACATTAATGTGCCCTCACTAGGATTACTTTATATATTTGGTAGAGCAGCATCGTCATCTGTTGTATAATGCCCGGATAATAGTCAAGTACATTTTATACAGACTGAGAGAAGGTATAATGGGAACTCACATTGTGTAGATGTTCATATAAAAGATAGAAGAGTTGTATCCCCAGACTTTTTATTCACTTATGCAGGATGATAAATGCAGACTGTCCAACTGAACTCTATGCCGTGTATCATATATTGAACAAGTTGGTTTTGAAAGATCTGCTCCAAATGCTGTATGATGGTTGTGACCCAATCTAGAAGAGTTTTCATTCCAATTAACGTTTATTATCCTGAATGAAACAGAGGAGGCGGCAATGTGATCATCATCGTATTTTACACACAGTAGAACACAGGAAACGTGCAGATGTTGAGGTGAGAAAAAAATAAGGCCATGCTGAAGCTCAACACTATAGTCATCCCATTTTTAAAAAAGCTCCCCCCTTCGCTACGCCAGGCCCGTCGTCATGGCGTTCACGCCGCTTTGGGAAAATAGCTGCCGTAGAGGAGTGAGATGACAGGATTTCTTTTTGGCCTCCAACATTTTTACCTTCTGAGTCAATTCTCTTGTTCCCCAAGGAAACAAATTCTGTTTTATTCTTTTTAATTTGACTTGATTTCTGAGGGAAAAGTGAATTGAATCAATTTTGGAATAACCTGTAACATAAATAAAATGTGCAAGAAGTGATTCCCTGTCAATACGTTCTGGATCCGCTGTAGCTCTGATTCCACTGAAGATTTACAACCGCACCACCTGATGGGGCATCACACCGAGCCCCCTTGCAATGACCAAACACCGCAAATTTGCACTTCTCTGGAACGTCACAAGAACGATTCCTTCCACACACTCATTTACCCACTTTCACAAGGTCACAATTTCCACACAAAATACTCTCCAAGCAGATTAGAGACATAAACTATCTCACACTGGTTTCCAGTTAAATTGAACACTTTGCATAGTGTTAATATTTTAACCAACACTCATAGTGTTCATTTCCACACTAGGTTGTGTCGACTCGTTTCACTGGGAGTGTTACCTCGTAGTATTCATGGTGTTACTTTATAATTACTCTATTTATTTCATTTCCTAATATCTAGCGTGTTCATCTCTATGTCCTATTTTATACTTATAATACATTCTAATGCAATTATGACTATTGGTTGTATTCAATGAAAATCCATGTGAAGTCATCTTACCCACAGAAGCAAATGATCAAATACTCATTTTTTAATAAAAAAACAAAAAACAAAACTAAGGATTACATCACCACTTCTCACATTGAATTGCCAATTGCAAAATGTAATACCAAATTACATGCTCAGATTGAATACTACATTGCCAATTGAATTTCCATTTGAATATTTGTGCTTAAAACATTTGCCGGTCGGGACTCAGACACAGTCTCAGTGTTTAAAATGAAAACACATTCCAGTCAAAATGTTCATGTGGGGTCCATATGGGTTGGAGATGGGCCCGTGTGGTGTGGCCAACTGGGTTCCATTTCATTTTGTCCGGGGGTTCAATTGGTGACCCAATGTGGGCAGGCCCAAATTGGGACAAAAGTTGCCCAGATTTACCCACTGTCACGAAAAAAAAAAACACTTTGCTCAGTGGCACCTTGGCAAATTGGGGTTCAAACCAGCAACCGTCTGATTACGGGGCCGCTTCCTTAACTGCTAGGCCACCACTGCCCTCATTTGGGTTCTTGGGTTCATATTAAGATGGGTCTGATATGGACCACCTGTCTGGTACCTGTGTTCCACCCAGTTGGCGGGGTTATGGTGGTCGTGTCTACAGTAGTAGTTATTGTAGTGATTATAGTAGTGGTAGTACAGGATGGCAGGGTTATGGTGGCCGTTGTTACAGTAGTAGTTATTGTAGTGATTATAGTAGTAGTACAGGTTGGTTGGGGTTATGGCGGTCTTTGCTATAGTAGTAGTTATTGTAGTGATTATAGTAGTAGTACAGGTTGGTGGGGTTATGGCGGTCTTGGCTATAGTTGTAGTTATTGTAGTGATTATAGTAGTAGTGCAGGTTGGTTGGGGTTATGGCGGTCTTGGCTATAGTTGTAGTTATTGTAGTGATTATAGTTGTAGTACAGGTTGGTTGGGGTTATGGCGGTCTTGGCTATAGTTGTAGTTATTGTAGTGATTATAGTAGTAGTACAGGTTGGTGGGGTTATGGCGGTCGTGGTTACAGTAGTAGTTATTGTAGTGATTATAGTAGTGGTAGTACAGGATGGCAGGGTTATGGTGGCCGTTGTTACAGTAGTAGTTATTGTAGTGATTATAGTAGTAGTACAGGTTGGTTGGGGTTATGGCGGTCTTTGCTATAGTAGTAGTTATTGTAGTGATTATAGTAGTAGTACAGGTTGGTGGGGTTATGGCGGTCTTGGCTATAGTTGTAGTTATTGTAGTGATTATAGTAGTAGTGCAGGTTGGTTGGGGTTATGGCGGTCTTGGCTATAGTTGTAGTTATTGTAGTGATTATAGTTGTAGTACAGGTTGGTTGGGGTTATGGCGGTCTTGGCTATAGTTGTAGTTATTGTAGTGATTATAGTAGTAGTACAGGTTGGTGGGGTTATGGCGGTCGTGGTTACAGTAGTAGTTATTGTAGTGATTATAGTAGTGGTAGTACAGGTTGGCAGGGTTATGGCGGTCTTGGCTATAGTTGTAGTTATTGTAGTGATTATAGTAGTAGTGCAGGTTGGTTGGGGTTATGGCGGTCTTGGCTATAGTTGTAGTTATTGTAGTGATTATAGTAGTAGTGCAGGTTGGTGGGGTTATGGCGGTCTTGGCTATAGTTGTAGTTATTGTAGTGATTATAGTAGTAGTGCAGGTTGGTGGGGTTATGGCGGTCTTGGCTATAGTTGTAGTTATTGTAGTGATTATAGTAGTAGTGCAGGTTGGTTGGGGTTATGGCGGTCTTGGCTATAGTTGTAGTTATTGTAGTGATTATAGTAGTAGTGCAGGTTGGTGGGGTTATGGCGGTCTTTGCTATAGTAGTAGTTATTGTAGTGATTATAGTAGTAGTACAGGTTGGTGGGGTTATGGCGGTCTTGGCTATAGTTGTAGTTATTGTAGTGATTATAGTAGTAGTGCAGGTTGGTTGGGGTTATGGCGGTCTTGGCTATAGTTGTAGTTATTGTAGTGATTATAGTAGTAGTGCAGGTTGGTGGGGTTATGGCGGTCTTGGCTATAGTTGTAGTTATTGTAGTGATTATAGTAGTAGTGCAGGTTGGTGGGGTTATGGCGGTCTTGGCTATAGTTGTAGTTATTGTAGTGATTATAGTAGTAGTGCAGGTTGGTGGGGTTATGGCGGTCTTGGCTATAGTTGTAGTTATTGTAGTGATTATAGTAGTAGTGCAGGTTGGTGGGGTTATGGCGGTCTTGGCTATAGTTGAAGTTATTGTAGTGATTATAGTAGTAGTGCAGGTTGGTTGGGGTTATGGCGGTCTTGGCTATAGTTGTAGTTATTGTAGTGATTATAGTAGTAGTGCAGGTTGGTTGGGGTTATGGCGGTCTTGGCTATAGTTGTAGTTATTGTAGTGATTATAGTAGTAGTACAGGTTGGTGGGGTTATGGCGGTCTTGGCTATAGTTGTAGTTATTGTAGTGATTATAGTAGTAGTACAGGTTGGTGGGGTTATGGCGGTCTTGGCTATAGTTGTAGTTATTGGAGTGATTATAGTAGTAGTGCAGGTTGGTTGGGGTTATGGCGGTCTTGGCTATAGTTGTAGTTATTGTAGTGATTATAGTAGTAGTGCAGGTTGGTTGGGGTTATGGCGGTCTTGGCTATAGTTGTAGTTATTGTAGTGATTATAGTAGTAGTACAGGTTGGTGGGGTTATGGCGGTCTTGGCTATAGTTGTAGTTATTGTAGTGATTATAGTAGTAGTACAGGTTGGTGGGGTTATGGCGGTCTTGGCTATAGTTGTAGTTATTGTAGTGATTATAGTAGTAGTGCAGGTTGGTTGGGGTTATGGCGGTCTTGGCTATAGTTGTAGTTATTGTAGTGATTATAGTAGTAGTGCAGGTTGGTTGGGGTTATGGCGGTCTTGGCTATAGTTGTAGTTATTGTAGTGATTATAGTAGTAGTGCAGGTTGGTTGGGGTTATGGCGGTCTTGGCTATAGTTGTAGTTATTGTAGTGATTATAGTAGTAGTACAGGTTGGTGGGGTTATGGCGGTCGTGGTTACAGTAGTAGTTATTGTAGTGATTATAGTAGTGGTAGTACAGGTTGGCAGGGTTATGGCGGTCTTGGCTATAGTTGTAGTTATTGTAGTGATTATAGTAGTAGTACAGGTTGGTGGGGTTATGGCGGTCTTGGCTATAGTTGTAGTTATTGTAGTGATTATAGTAGTAGTGCAGGTTGGTTGGGGTTATGGCGGTCTTGGCTATAGTTGTAGTTATTGTAGTGATTATAGTAGTAGTACAGGTTGGTGGGGTTATGGCGGTCTTGGCTATAGTTGTAGTTATTGTAGTGATTATAGTAGTAGTACAGGTTGGTGGGGTTATGGCGGTCTTGGCTATAGTTGTAGTTATTGGAGTGATTATAGTAGTAGTGGCAGGTTGGTTGGGGTTATGGCGGTCTTGGCTATAGTTGTAGTTATTGTAGTGATTATAGTAGTAGTGCAGGTTGGTTGGGGTTATGGCGGTCTTGGCTATAGTTGTAGTTATTGTAGTGATTATAGTAGTAGTGCAGGTTGGTTGGGGTTATGGCGGTCTTGGCTATAGTTGTAGTTATTGTAGTGATTATAGTAGTAGTACAGGTTGGTGGGGTTATGGCGGTCTTGGCTATAGTTGTAGTTATTGTAGTGATTATAGTAGTAGTGCAGGTTGGTTGGGGTTATGGCGGTCTTGGCTATAGTTGTAGTTATTGTAGTGATTATAGTAGTAGTACAGGTTGGTGGGGTTATGGCGGTCTTGGCTATAGTTGTAGTTATTGTAGTGATTATAGTAGTAGTACAGGTTGGTGGGGTTATGGCGGTCGTGGTTACAGTAGTAGTTATTGTAGTGATTATAGTAGTGGTAGTACAGGTTGGCAGGGTTATGGCGGTCTTGGCTATAGTTGTAGTTATTGTAGTGATTATAGTAGTAGTACAGGTTGGTGGGGTTATGGCGGTCTTGGCTATAGTTGTAGTTATTGTAGTGATTATAGTAGTAGTGCAGGTTGGTTGGGGTTATGGCGGTCTTGGCTATAGTTGTAGTTATTGTAGTGATTATAGTAGTAGTACAGGTTGGTGGGGTTATGGCGGTCTTGGCTATAGTTGTAGTTATTGTAGTGATTATAGTAGTAGTACAGGTTGGTGGGGGTTATGGCGGTCTTGGCTATAGTTGTAGTTATTGGAGTGATTATAGTAGTAGTGCAGGTTGGTTGGGGTTATGGCGGTCTTGGCTATAGTTGTAGTTATTGTAGTGATTATAGTAGTGGTAGTACAGGTTGGCAGGGTTATGGCGGTCTTGGCTATAGTTGTAGTTATTGTAGTGATTATAGTAGTAGTGCAGGTTGGTTGGGGTTATGGCGGTCTTGGCTATAGTTGTAGTTATTGTAGTGATTATAGTAGTGGTAGTACAGGTTGGCAGGGTTATGGCGGTCTTGGCTATAGTTGTAGTTATTGTAGTGATTATAGTAGTAGTACAGGTTGGTGGGGTTATGGCGGTCGTGGTTACAGTAGTAGTTATTGTAGTGATTATAGTAGTGGTAGTACAGGTTGGCAGGGTTATGGCGGTCTTGGCTATAGTTGTAGTTATTGTAGTGATTATAGTAGTAGTGCAGGTTGTTTATACATTTACATTCTATATTTAATGCATTTGGCAGACGCCCTTATCCAGAGCGACTTACAACGTGAATTCAAGTTACCATGGATGAAGAGACCAATTCTGGTTCACTAGGACCCCAACTATGAATACATCTATTTTATTCACTCTGTTGTAGATTCTGTACACAAGTTCGACAATAAGAGAGTTGCAAGTTCATCTAAATATTCTGCCGTGTGAAGGTGCTCAGTGACTGGAGCTGTTCTGACCTTGAGGGAAAGTTCATTCCACCACCGATGGGCCAAGACGGAGAAGAGTCTAGATGAGCGTCTTCCTCGTACTTTCAGAGATGGAGGGACCAGGCGAGCAGTACTGGAGGCTCGGAGTATACGAGGTGCAGTGTGAGGTGTAATAAGGGCTGTGAGGTAGGATGGTGCTACTCCATGTTTGGCTTTGTAGGCCAGCATCAGTATTTAGAACCTGATGCGTGCAGCTACTGGGAGCCGGTGGAGGAACGTAGCAGAAGGGCGGTGTGGAGAACTTGGGAAGGTTGAAGATCAGTCATGCTGCTGCATTTTGTATGAGTTGTAGAGGTGGGATGGTATATAGTGGTAGACCAGCTAGAAGGGAGTTACAGTAGTCCAGTCGTGAGATTACTGAGGACTGAACCAGGATCTGGGTGGCCTGTGTTGACAGATAAGGGCGGATTCGTCTGATATTGTAGAGAAGGAATCTACATGAGCGGGAAAGATTTATGTTGTGGTGGTTGTGAGTAGAGTACTGATTGTAGTGGAAGTATGGGTTGTTGTGGTGGGAACGGAGGAGGGGTGGAGATTGGTGGCTTTGTTTTTAGTCATTGTAGTGATTATAGTACCTAAAGAATGATTAAGATATATAGTGTGATTTATTTATTTATTATTTTGCTCTTTTTCAGTATTGATATAATTATCCCTATAAAACCCAACATTTTTCAACATAAGATCACACTGCCTACAACTTTTGAAAAACTTGAGTAAATCTGTTCAAAACTGATTGACAATGTGTCTTCACAAAATTTTGTAGGATTTGACGTGATTTCAAACCCGCAAAATTCCTGGACGTACTGAAATGTGTCCAATCCTGTTTTTGTTGGTCTTTTTATGATTCAAACTGTCTATTTTATGTTGTACTGCTGAAAATCCTTGGTCATAAAATTTGTTGAGTATTATGTCAAATATTCTAACAGGCATAATTACAGGCTGTGCTGACAGAAAATGTAAAAACGTGTGTGCGTTTGCCACTAGAGGGGGCTGTGGCTATATCACACAATTCTCTCTGCCTGTGCAGACGCTCAGTGATGTGTGTGTGTGTGTGTGTGTGTGTGTGTATATCTGCTGACTTGTTATTTTTTGGTTTAAAACTTTAATTTCCCTGTTAAATTTTGGGAAAATATATAAAAGCACACAAATAAACAGAAGATATTCAGAGAAACGGTTTATTTCACATAATGCACAGAAACTGTATGAATATAATCTGAAAAAGAAATATAATGTAATACAAATAAACTACTCAAAAAAGAAGAACAAAGTTAGTTTTTAACACACTAACACACCCTTATACACACACACATATTCATGTTTAAATACACACAGATACATCACACTATCACACAGACAGCAGCCCACTTTCACACCCCGTCTGGTTTCGCTGGGTGGGCGTGTCTTTGTTTCTTGTGGGTTCTGTGTAGGGATCTGCATCACAACAAAATGACTTTAAGGAGGAGTGTGTGTGTGTGTGTGTGTGTGTGTGTGTGTGTGAGTGTGAGTGTATCCATGTGGGCGACAGAGTATTCAAGTTTTGTATTTACACACATGTGTCTGTTTCCATTTGGTCAATTGATTGGATAGACTGAGGTTAATGCATCTTGATTGATTCGATTGCCTGTGCACATACACAGTATAAAGAACTGTATTAATGTGGCGGAGACAGTGTGTGTGTGTGTGTGTGTGGGAGTAGCCTTGTTCCTTCTGTGAGTGACACACATCACCATTTTTACCTGACTGATCTGAAAATCAAAAAGAGACAAACAGAGAGAGAGAGACAGAGAGAGAGAGAGAGAGAGAGAGAGAAATGGAAAGACAGTAACATTCTGCAAATTCAGCTCTTTAACAGCTGTGTGTGAGAGAGAGAGAGAGAGAGAGAGAGAGAGAGTGAGAGAAAGTGGACGCTGGACTGTCTGTCCTCAATTTATCATGTTAATGAAGTGTGGAGACGAACAGGAGGAGGAGGAGGAGCAGAGGGTGAAATACGATGAATTAAGTGTGGGTTTCAGAACAGAAACTGACTCACACACACACACACACACACACACACACACCTTTTGAGGCATGCAGAGGGAAAAAGCACCCCGGATCTGTTGTGTTTGAATTATGCATCACAATGAAATATTCAAATATTGTATTCATTTTATAATGGAAAATGTCTTCATATTAGGAAATGTCCCATAGTTGGACCAGAACTGAGACAAGTCAGCACAGCAGATATTAAGTGAAAGTCAAGTGGCCGTCATTGTGAGACACAGCAGCGCAGCACACGGTGACACAGTGAAACGTGTCCTCTGTATTAAACCATCACGCTTGGTGAGCAGTGGGCACCATGACAGGCACTTCCTTCCTATTATGGGTCCATTCTTCACCCGCTAGGCCACACTGCCCAAAAGAAGGAAATATTAATACAGAGAGAAACTTTCTAGTATGCAAGGTTTTATTTCCATTTTCATATCAATTATTCATATTTATCAATGTATTACTTAGTTTTAAATCTAAAGAGTGATGTCGCACACATTTACATTTACAGCATTTACCAGAGCAACTTACAATCAGTAGTGACAGGGACTGTCCCCCCCTGGAGACAGTCAGGGTTAAGTGTCCTGCTCAGGGACATGATTTTAGTAAGTGGGGTTTGAACCTGGGTCTTCTGGTTCATAGAAGTGTGTTACCCGCTAGGCTACTACCACCCTACACCCTACCAGGGTACCACCAGACACACACTTACCTGGCAGGGGAGGTACCGTGATGAAGAAGGCCGTTCACCCCGGCGATCACTGACCCCAAATCTCGACTGCATCATTTCTGGTAGTGGAGGACTGTTCGCACTCTCCACTGTTTTTTTTTTTGGGGGGGGGGGCAGTTAAGGAAGTGGCCCCGTAATCAGATGGTTGTGGGTTTGAATCCCGAGCCGCCAAGGTGCCACGAGGTTCCCTTGATGAAGGTCCAGTGCCCACACACTGCTCCCCGGGCGCCTGTCACGGTACCCACTGCTCACCAAGGGTGATGGTTAAATACAGAGGACACGTTTCACTGT
>NC_041708.1:0-14673 GCF_900700375.1 Denticeps clupeoides
GTTTAAGTACTAAATAGACTATGGGCTTACTTAAGTGACTATTTTTAGTGGGCAAATACATTAGAGTGTTTTATCATCATATTTTTACTCTAAAATCAAGCTTAAATTATTGTTGGCAAAATAAATAAATAAATAAAAATCGGTCCTCACATCGTTGGTTTAAAACTTTTTCTAAAAATTGTGTTTAATTAGTTCTAAAGGGGTGTATTGAAAATGTGCCACCTAGTGTCCAGAATGATTAGTTTTGTTTCCCTGTGTCATGTAGAACTGGTGGTCCTCACTTTGTGAGTGGATTTACTCGGACCTCACTATGTAGCATGTACAAGAATGTGTGTGTGTGTGTGTGTGCGTGAAACATCAGGTGTAAGGCACACAGAAGAAAGATCAGAGGTGAGGGACAGAAGTGTGGTGCTTCTACTGCCAGGTGGAGAGGAAACTCGTACCTTCAGGAGGAGGCTGCTCTGCTGAACCGTTCACGTTGGGTGAAGAAACGTGATGAGGTGGAATCTGAGGGAGGAAGGAGCATTAAGATGGGAGGAGCCTAACCATCTCAAATTACAACATTTGTACATGGTGAGGGCCGTGACAGCAGCTGGGGCAACATCTCTCCCAAAGTCCATTTATAACCGATCATAGGTGGTTACATACATCAGCAGGAAAGCAGCTCTGAAATGTGTTTCTCGGCACCCTGAGAAACCCAGAGGGCTTCAAATGATGCTGCAGACATCAGGTCGGCGTTCATAATGGGTTGTTAAAAAGCTCCTAATAGCATGGACAGGCCATACTGAGAGCAGACGGGTCGTACAGCAGGAGCATTTTCACAGGCATGTGTGTCTCAGTGTATCAGTGTGTGGGCAGAAGAATCTGCAGCAGTATTTTCATAGCCCTGCTCCAGAGTCAACCTGAAGGCGGGCTGGTAGTAGCCTAGTGAAAAACGCACTCGCCTGCGAACCAGAAGACAACAAAGTCACAGGTTCAAACCCCACTTACTACCATTGTGTCCCTGAGCAAGACCTGTAACCCTGAGTGTCACCACTGGGACTGTGTCTGTCACTACTGATTGTAAGTCGCTCTGGATAAGAGCGTGTGATAAATGCTGTAAATGTAAGAATGCACAAGTGTGTGAAAATGCAGTCGAGCTGCACCACAGTACCACTTTCCCTGTGCTATGTGTCTGTGGGGATCCTTCCTTCGCTCTTGCAACTAAACTAGAAGTGAAAAGATATTTCCGTAATTGTGTCAATGATGCAATCTGGCCTAAAATTGAGGCTGCCCTTCAAAAAAGGCTCAGATACACTGAAGCATTCATCAGAGCTGCTCTAGAAAAACACCACAGGACTCATTCACTGCACTGTTCTAAATACAGGATAATAGTAAAGCCCACTTCACCAGCAAGAAAGAACTCTAACCCACACATTCCATCAGAGGACACAGACTAATTGCGTATGGAGAGGAAAAAAGGAGCATTAAGCATTCAGGCCAAGTTGAAAAATAAGTTGAAAATGACTGCTGCAGAAGTATTTGCTCTAGAAAAATTAGCAACAAATCCACTGTTTCCCCATCCCCAGTTCTACCCATGTCCAGGATGTAACAATCAGCTTCATATTAACCTTCAGCCACCAGCAGATCTGCATGGTCACTCTGACTGGGCTGTGGCCATGCAGCCCTATACACAGCAATCTGAGTCTTCTGACACCTTTCTATGTTTTTTTTAATAATATTTTTTTTTCTCAAATTGGTGTAGTATTGTGTATGTCTGTATATAACCGTATTATTATTCATATTTTCATATCAAGATATGTGGGCGCACCTACATATCAACCATAGATAGGTGTGTTTATACACACTAGGAGTAGTGGGTGGGTGCCAAACCCTGCAAGTTTTGGAGGGTCAGGTTGTCAGCCAGTATGTAACTAAGTGTGTTATCCAGAATGTAGAATGGAACATTCCACTATAAACCCAACTAAAGAATTTGTTTCATTCTTCAATAACATAAAAGCATCTTTCAGCTTATGTTGTTATAGAGGACCATGCCTGGCAACTTTAGAGGTGTTTGTGTGCCAGTTTGGTCACATGACCACACGGCTTTTTGTAATTTAACATGACAGGGAGTAATCCATAGTACCCAGGACATCCCTGATCCTCCCCATCCTATTACACACACGCTTTCATTCCCTTACTGTCTGATTATCCCCATCAGAAAATAAAGACTTTTTTCCCCAGAATGTTCCCTGGTCACCGTGGTGGCCATCTTACCTTGAAGTTGCGTGTGCTGCGGGGGCTGGTGGGGGAGAAGCTGGAAGACTTTGTGGATTTGGGCGTGGACATCTGGCTGCTTGGGATGCCATTCACTATAAAGGCAAAGCAGCAGTCAGTTGCTGACCACAGCACAGCTGCTGGACACTGATGCATCAAAATCCCACAACAGCAGATGTCCCTCTACCCTGCCTGAGAAGAATTTGGTGCCGGCATAACACTGACTGCACTTCGCAGTGCTCATTCTCACTGGATCACTTTTATTTGACCACTGGTGGATTCGGACCTAAGAAGCTCTATCCACGTCTGGAGCCAGCAGATAAAGATTAGATGCTACGCAAGATGCCAAGGGCTATAAACAGAGCACTGGCTGTCTGGCTGGCAGAGAGGACAGGAAGGACCATGAGATCCAAGGATCCGTATGGCTGTGGTACTTCCAGGCTTTACAATCCTGGAACTTCCAGGATTAACAGTTAGGATAGTATTCTGAATAGTGAGACATACTGTTGCGGCGCAGTGCATGGAAGACACGTTTGCACAATCAACAAGGGTTTAATAAAAAAAATAAAAAAACATGACATTCAGGATACAAGAGAGATGGAAAACCTGGCCTGGAGTGTCAGGAACCATTCGGGCCAAGACACATTAGTATCTAGAAGAATTTACCTGGGGACTTGACTGGTGACTGGCTGCTGGTTGAATAGTGGCCCGGAGCTCGTCGTGCTGGGAGAAAAGATAGCAAGAAGAAGAATTTCCACAATATTGTCGTACCATTTGTGCCACTAGTTTCCCACTCAGCTGAGTTTCCTTTTTAAAGATTTAAATTTATTTTATACTGATTTTATATGGGGCGAGTGGGCTTTCGCACATGGCCATTTACAGTTTAACAGTCTCAGTTAACAGTTTAATGTCCAATCAGTGAACATTTCTGGACCAGTTTCAAGATCCCTGTGGTCCATAAGGGCGCATTGGACTTAACAGAAAGATTTGGTATTTTACCAAGAACCATTGCACCCCTAGTGTATATGTGTGTGTCTAGGTACAGCTTCACACCTGTCCCAGGAGACTTGCTGCGGCGAGATGATCCTGGGCTCTTGGGTGCAGCAGTGTGTGCAACAGGAGCGGAGGAGCGGGTGTAAGACGACTTCAGCACCCGACACTCTGTAACCCCAACAACAAGAGTTCTTCATACAGAGGTCATACAGAAAAAAACATGGCAGGATGAGATTTACCACGTTTTCCTGTAGTCAGTTACCAAACACTAACCAAATGCTTTTACTCTGAAGAAAACCTGCTGGTACAGTCCAACAATCAGGATATGTGACGGAAATCTAACACGGAACTTATAAATCTAAAAAAATGTAATTTTTAAAACCACATTGTTATTTTACACACATGCATTAATTTACATGTAAATGTAGAACCTTTATTTTTGTTGATTTTTGAAGTATATTTTTCATATTATTTGGGACGGACAGATATTTTTTATATCAATATTATTTCATGAATAACAATAGAGGGTAGTGCTGTGCAGTGCTGTGAGAGAGAGACATGTTGGAAACTGCATTTTGTGGATTATGTGACGGCATCTTTTATGTGGAAATTGTCTGCATCAGGAACGCTGAAGACCTCAATTGAATGTCCCAGTTCTCTAGGGTAGAGCTGGATATAGAGGACAGAGTAAAATTACACACTTGGCCCTTTGAGGAGAGTAAGAATAGATCCTGTATGAAGCTGTGACTTAAACAAGATATTCTGACCATCACATTCTGAACTTACACACACACACACACACACACATAAAATTTAAATAATCATGGTGATCCTCCATCAGATGTTAGCTGCTCTCACCAGAAATAAACACTAACACTGTGCTCTGCTCATCTGCCCTTCTTCTCAGCAGAGAACAGTCAGAACCTGCCTCATGGTGTAACTGATCGGTTGGGTGACCATTTACTGTTTAAATGGCATTTTAAAAGTCTGGGAAAGTAGCTACAGGTTCTGACATCAGCCGTATCAGCCCTAGTTCTCTCAATCTGGGACAGGGTATAAGATGTAGGACAGAGAAGCTGGAGGGGCTGTGCTCCGCCCACCCAATAAAAGGTACTGGAATCTCCAGCATCTCTTATTTCGCTCCTGAAACAAACAGTAGTGGAAGATGAGGAGGAACAGGAACTGTTTCCTCTCCTAGGATCTCAGTCAAGGTTCCAATAAATAAAAGAATCGAGTAGCGAGAACCAGACAGTTTTATGTCAATTTATGGCATTGATCAAACGCCCTAATCCAGAGAAATTTACGATCCGAATTTACAGGGACAGCCCCCCCCTGGAGACACTCAGGGTTAAGTGTCTTGCTCAGGGACACAATGGTAGTAAGTGGGGTTGAACCTGGGACTTTGTGGTCTTCTGTTTTACTAACAGAATAGAGAAGAGCAGAGCACAGATTCAGAAGCCATCACCGTTCCTCCTGCCTGGGGTGTGGTGCATCTGGAGATCTGGAGAGTTGAAGGGAGTCAGGGTGGGGGTGGCCACTCACCGCTGTGATCCAGGACAAAGTCATCCTGGGCATAGCGGTACTTCTCAGGCCCACATGCGACGAACACGTCATCCTCACCAAAAAGTCCTGCAGGCACGTGATCTGGGAAAGGAGAAAGGGAGGAGAAAGAGAGAGGTGTGTGTATTATAGGCTGATACACTCTATACATGTCTGTGCATCACCTTGTGTTGGACATAAACCAGGAAAGTCATCAGCACCTAATCAAACACACGTTTAACACGGAAAACGGCAACTCCTTTGGGTATTTTTGAAACTCCGTTTATGTTAGCTACTTAACATCTATAATTAATTGCCAGGAGTAACATCCTCCCACAGACACCCTTCTCAGATAATTACAGTGGAGCCTCGAGAACAACGTCCTGCTAGAACACTTCACTGCACTGCAGCATGTTCAGAATTACAGGTTTTCTGGTTCTGAAAAGCAGCAATTACTGTTCTCCAGAAAAAGAGAGGAGACCCTGGTTGTGTTTCTGTGTGTGGATGCACAGTAGGAAGATGGACAGATGGTCTTCATACTGAGCTCTAGTGGGGGCCATGGCCAGCGACTGGAGGATAACTAGGGCAGATGGTCAACAGACCCCTCCTGACCGCCAGCAGAGTTCTGAACAAAGGACATCAGCAGCACAACAGCGACTAAAAGCACACTGGGCCAGAGGAAGGGTTCTGCAAATACTTCATTTTGTGATTAAGGTACACGATGATGTAGGTGACAGAGAGGAGAAAAGGCTGATGGGAAAGGGGACACTGCTGACCCAGCAGAACTTTTCAGTCTGCATGGGTGTCATCATCAACCGAGTTGGCAGCTCCATGTTCACATTCTTCCTGACTGCTGCAGAATTTATAAGGGCAAATTTTATACTCATGATACAGTCACAGGCAGGGGGGATAAGAAACAGCCACACCAGTCTCCTCCGGACGATGAAACAAGATGGCCAACATTACCAAACCAAACCATGATCTGAACAGATATCCTCCGGGACATAAACTCTAAAGGTCAAGACAGACTTTAGTGGAGGTTTGATCTGAATCAGGACAGCGGGCAGAGAAACTACATCTTTAAAACTTCATCACCACACGTCTGAACTTTACTAGCAGGGAAAGGCCACATTTTCGAAAAGAGATTCTAATATTCTAATTTCAGAAACTATGGTGAGATGTTATAATTAAACAAAAAGATAATTAAAAGAACCTAAATTAGCACTAAAGTGTGTGATAACTATTACTGCACTCACTCGATATCAAATGTTTAAATGAAGAAGGGATATTGTTTTAATTTCTTGATTGTAGCATGGGGGAATTTCTGTGTACTCTGGTAAAAGATCAACAGCATGTTAGCTAGCCTTGTCATAATGTCACAGAGTCTAGAGACAAGGTGCATTTCTTAGGACATCCCATAATTCCGGTCATACACTCATATGTGGCAGCGCAGTCTGCTGGTTGTCACAACCTTACACATCACAACTTCCCCACAAAAAAACCTGCTTAAAAAGGTCCCCTGGCATGAAAGTTTTTGCTTTTACATCGGTCTTAGTGGTCCGCTAATACTGCGTCTGAAGTCTCGTTCCGAAATTCAGCCTTTGTGCAGAATTACAGCCACTTTGAGTCAGTCCCACAACAAGATTTCCCCTGGATGCGCCGTTTCAGTGTCTGTAGTTTAAAATGCTAATGAGGAGGAAAGCGGCCTATAGTGCGAGCTTTTGTGGAAATTACATCATCAACACCGCAAACAGGATAGTGTCTATATTTTATATTTTTCTATAACAGACAAACAAATAAATAAATCTCTTGTGACAGAACTAAAAATACATATGTGCTCTTTTTTTACATCCAATCCAAGCAACTGCAATTCGGAAGCATTACGGTCAGTGGAGATAATTTTTTAGGGGCAGGCCGGGAAATTCTCTGAGCGGACAAAGCATGAGAAAGGGGAGGTAACCTTTCCCCTTATGACATCATAAAAAGAGACATTCCAGATCTGACCATCTGAGCTGAGCTCTCTGAACGGTGAAGCAGAATGGCCAAAACACTCTTTACACCTCATCACCATTTCTAGCCACTTCAGGACCATAGACAGGCTAGGGGTACTCATGTTAATGTTAAATCTCACAAAGTGAAAATTTCATGATAGGGGACCTTTAATGCATTTAAAATAAAGTCTCTCGTCTGCTGCGAGGAGGACATGGTGCCAGCAGAACAGACTGCATCGTCACATGTCCGCCCTGTGTGTCTGGATAAGAGGGTCGGCCGGATGCCAGTCAGTCTTAGTGCAGCTTTGAATCTGATTTTCCTGAACCTCTGATTGTAGACAATTCCGATGGCAACTGTTTCGCTCTCTCCATCTAGGTGGATCTGTAGGGGAGGAGAGGCATTAAATGTCCGCTGCTCCCTGGTGCCTGTTAACTATTACCTCACTACCCACCGCCATCAGTGGCGCATTGTGCATTAGAATGTTGGGCACTTCTCTCATCCATTTTCAACTCCTTTTGTTGAAGTCTAACACACTAACGTGAAGCTATTTTCCTGCTCTGCTAATATTTTATGCATTTGTAGCAAGAAATTCTACTTCCTGCCAGACTGGGTGGGATTTGAACCTGGGTCTTCTGGTTCATAGGCGAGTGTGTTACCCACTAGGCTACTACCACTGTGTCCCTGAGCAAGACACTTAACCCTAAGTTGCTCCAGGGGGACTGTCCCTGTAAATACTGATTGTAAGTCGCTCTGGATAAGGGCCTCATTAAATTTAGGGACAAAGGGTCATCTTACAAAAATCTGAAGTTGAACAGTGTAAAATGGTTGTTAGACTTCAACCAAGTGTTGTACTTCATCTTTCTGCAGCATGCTGAGCATGGCTGCAGGCTCCTCTTCCCCACCAGGAAGCCCACTCATGGACCAAAACTAACGGTCCTGCTCATTACATTTTGCTTTGAGAAAAAATGTTTGAATTGTGGTCCACTGAGGTGCACTGGTGTTTTGGGGCAGTGGTGGCCTAGCGGTTAAGAAAGCGGCCCCGTAATCAGAAGGTTGCTGGTTTGAATCCCGATCTGCCAAGGTACCACTGAGGTGCCACTGAGCAAAGCACCGTCCCCACACACTGCTCCCCGGGCGCCTGTCATGGCTGCCCACTGCTCACTCAGGGTGATGGGTTAAATGCAGAGGACAAATTTCACTGTGTGCACTGTGTGCTGTGCTGCTGTGTATCACGTGTGACAATCACTTCACTTTCACTTTCACTGTCATCAGAAACAGGTTTCTACTAACAAAAAGAACAGCAATGTCAGGTCTGTGTAAACTGAGAAGAAGCTGAGAAAACCATAAATTAAAGAATAATTCAATCCAAATAAAACAACTGAATTGGCAGCAGGAGGAGGATCTCTTCAAGCTGTAGCAGGTCGCACCTCGAACTGAACTCGATTGACCCGTGAGCTTCGCCCAGCCTTCAGGTTCAACTCTCCCAGATCTCTGTCTGTCTGTCTCTCTCTCTCACACACACACACACACACACACACACACACACACACACGGACACAGAGTGCCTGTCTTGCCAGAAATCATCCCAGTGTCGGTCCTTTGATGTTGAATCTCATGAACAGACTGATACATTCATAGCTTTTGTTCTACTAATCCAGGCCTGGGGACACCTGCCAATCAAACAAGCGCCACCCCTCCCCCAGACACCGGACCAGAACAAGGGCACACACCCTTCCTTGTCTTGCTCTCACATCATAGGCCTACAATTAGAATTGCACTAGAAAGGCCAGAGACATGATTAGACTGCATTATTTTAATCCTCATCACCCACCCACCCACCCACCCACCGCAGCACCGAGCTCCAGGTCCCACCCAACACCACCTACACGTCCCGGAATCCTGCACTTCTCTCAAACATGAAGCTATTTTCCTGCTCTGTTAATATTTTATGCATTTGTAGCAATAAATTCTATTTCAATATTTTCCTATTTTCCATTTCAGGTAATCACTGTGAATCTCCAAAGCCTTACAATCTCGTCTCTCTGTGTACTTGTATGTAGTGAGATGACAATAAAGTTGACTAATATTTAGACAATGAAAATATTTGCACCGCATTTAGCATCCAAGTCGGGCACGACACCTGCAGCTCTAAGCTTGATTGACAGGGCTTGGCAGAAGAAACCTGGATCACACCAACAGACATGTGGTCTCGGGCTGTTTCGGTAGGGGTGGCAAGATGGTGAGGGTCTTCACTGCAGGGCTGAGGAAGCAGTAAAACACTTCAACCTGGTCCAGGAGCGGAGGGAAACAGCAGAATGAACTGTGACGTTTCCGACAAGGAAGAAGAAGCAGATAACGTTCGTCCAGAGCCCCTCCCCCACCCACAGCCACGCCCACACCCGAACATAGCCGCACCTGCCAGACGCATTCAAAATCCCAGAAGCCTTTAGGTCTAATTACCCCAGTGTCGCTCTCTGAACCCAGCAGGGTGCCCAATGGGGGAGGACACATGCGTGCATACACACACACACACACACACACCACATCTTACATCTTTCTAGCGAAATGTCCCGGTTCTAAACTCTGAAATCTGCTCAGCCTAGGCTGCATGTTTACCTGTAGTTTGGATTTTTATTAGGACACATTCTATTCTACATTCTATCTACAGCTTTCCTTCGCCACGAAAAAAAAGACAATTTTGGACATTGTTCCACATACTTTTCATAATGAAAAACTCTTCATGGCAGAGTGAGGACATCAGGAGCACGTTGCCTGTGGCTCGGTGTCTGATATCTTGGGGTGTTAAAAGCCGCTTAACTCAACAGAGAGATCCCAACCTCTCACCGTACAGTAAATAAATCAATCTGCAGGATTAAATCCAACATTCTAATCCACAACCTGACCACAGCAGACTCTGCTTCATAACGCATTCATTTATTAATTGTCTGATCTCAGTGAGACATTGATCATATATGAATCGATGTGTGAATCTCACGAGCAGAAGCTCCAGGATCCTCAGACCAGAAATAAAAAAACACAGATCTTGGGGAGACCATCAGGGATGACTCCTGTTGCACGATGTTGGCTTGAAAGACATGGGAAATATCGTGGGACATGTTTTTCAGGGTTATGAGAAAGAATGCATTTTGTTTCATCCAATCCCCATTTTACCATGCAAGTTTGTAAAAGAATAAATCATTCTCTCTCTACACTCTCTCTGGTGAGTGTAGAGTCCACAAACACATTGATTCAGGCTGTCATTGTAAAGCCTTAACTTTACAGTTATGTTTTAATCCATGATGTAAATTAAATGAATTTCACTAAATTGTAGAGGAAACACTCATAATAAATAGTTTGATTAAAGGCCACAGATCCTAAGTCCCACATTTATCCAAAAAAATTATTATAGTGGTGGACTTGATTATGGCTTCAATCAGTTTGCATTGATCCATCTCTGAATTGAGCGGATAAAGAGGCCAAATTGTACCGATTACATCACTGTCGGATTAGACTGCATGTTAGCAACTGGACATGAACACACCCTGGAGCAGTTGTCCTGAAATAGCTTCAGGAACTGCATTAGTATTCCAAGATAAACTTAACTTCCAATCTCCAATCTCAAAATGTGAAGATATATGTAAACTGCGATTAACATAACCGTGTTTCAGTTCTCAAAGAGAACCTGTGACTTTGGACCTGTGACTTTGTGGTCTTCTGGTTCATAGTGAAGTAAAATGATGTGATAGTCAATGTGAAACACTGCAGCACAGCACATGGTGACACAACGAAATGTGTCCACTGTTTTTAACCCTCACCCTCAGTGGCACCTCAGTGGCAACTTGGAGTCACCTGAACCAGCAACCTTCTGATTACGGGTCCGTTTCGTTACGCGCTAGGCCACCACAGCCCAAAGTGATGGTGCATAGGCGAGTATCTAACACCCTGTGTTCCTTATACATATTAATGATTTATTTCATATTTCAAATATTCCATCTTTACAACAACGATAGCACCCATGCTCACAATTAAAATGACATTAATTAAGGATGCTAACGATGGTTCAGCTTCTCTTGTTAAATCCTCTTCGCTAGTATCTTCACATCACATTTTCTGCTTTTATTCTGATAGCTGTTAGAATTATTACATTTATTTATTTGTGGGCTTAGTTTGTTATAATTTCTTTGTTGTTGTATTATGTATTAAATGCAAGTATAACATGTTTCAATGTAACATTTGCATAATAACACTGCTGTCATTTTTAGTCACAGTCAGATGCTGAATTGGTTACAAAGTATACTGACCGAATTCCTCCATAGATGCATGAACTGCTCCATTTTGGAGAAATGATCATCTATCTAGCCTCGGAAAAATAGAGATCTAAGCACTAATTTCTGAGAAATATGGAATATGCAGGTGCTTTTTTCTCTCTTTTCCAGGATCGTGTGAATGCACGCAGAGGTTCTTCTCACCTGTTTGCCCTCAAGCGTGTAAAGCCTCTTCACGGCGCCAGAGTCCAGCTTGATGGCATCTGTGATGTCGTTGAGGACCTGCTCGAAGGAATGCGCCGTCTTCTTGTTCAGCAGGACGCGCACCGCCTTGCGTGGCCTCACGCCACCGCGTATGACCGTCACCAGCTTGGGCTTGATGAAGTCCTTGCTCTCGCGCAGCAGATCATTTTTAAGCGAACTGAGGGAAGACAGGGAGCGCGACGTTCCCGACTTCACGCCCACTGACCAATTGGGGTTGACGTTCTTGGTGTAGTCCACCTTCCTGTAGGGTTCGTTGGAGGCGCACACATAACTTATCTCACCTGCAGGAGAGAAGAGGGTAGAGGTTTCTGTGCTGTGGTGCTTTTTCTGACAGTGCCAGACTGAAACCGAAGACACCAGAGGTAATAAACAGTTTATTAGCATATAAAACCATGCTTCCATATGCCTCAGCAACCCAGACATCCAAACCTGCAAAAAAGCTGTAGTCTGAGGTGAAATTCATTTTATATTTCGAGGTTTTGTGGCACTGTCCCTCTGCCGTGACGAACTTTGCGGTCCTCTATAAACGAAACACTGAATTGTCGTATGACACTGTGGAAATCCGAGCCACCATCAGCGTTCAGCTGCATTCCCGATCTCAAACAGTTACAGTTTCCGGGTGGAACAAAAGCCAGAGCAGGATGCTCCCTTTCCATGTTGAGTACTCGACTTCCTCCAGACCAAAGTATGCTTGTGTGTGTGTGTGTTGCCTTAGACCACATTTCCTTAGTCTCAAAAAGGCTTTCAGCGAGGAAAACAGAGGCCTTGAAGCAGGAATTCTGAACCGGATTTGTCTGTTTCATTGTTATCAGCCCACCACACACCTTTCCTTTACTCCTTCATAGGTTTCGAAGGAAGCGGTAAGAGGCTGTTACGGATTCTCCTCTTTCTGCCATGTGTTCACACTGTGGCTACGTTCAATTTACATCATAAAACATGTAGAGATCCCGTCACAATTCAATTATTTTATCTGTATATGTGGCAGTGAGGAATGAGTTACACACACACACACACACACATAAACAAATCACAGTCAGAGGAAGCTGCGAATCAAACACTGATTCACTTCCTGTCTTGTTCATCAACACTCTTCATTAAAAGTGCAAGACACACCCAGTTCCATTCTGGAAACCAGCGTCTGGACTGTTAAATCCCAGCAGCCCATTTGACATTTCTTCACTCACACCAGACAGCAGAACAGCAATAAAATCCCAGCACGCACTGAAGATGAAATATGACCGAATGGCGATGGATGGACTTTAAAAAAAAAAAAAAACATTCAGTGTACATCTGGACTCCACCTGAATTGAGAAACACACAAGTTATATATCTTCTCCTGCACATCTAACCCTTCATGCGCAAATAAAAAGTGCATAATAACCATGTAATAACCACAACTCACCAGAAAGTACACACAACAGGAACCCAAAGTTCTAAAGCATCTCGTTTTAAACTCTTTTCAGCTTTCTAGGGATCAAAAACTATGACGGGGTGTGACGAGACGATGATTTGATGTTTTATTCTTTCGGACATGTTCCACGGCCTGGACCACTGCTACAAGAGGGCATGCTGGGTAGCTAACCAAGGGCAGGCATTTTCTCCCAGCGCAACAAAGTGACCAAGCAGACAGGCCTGCAGGTCAAATGTAACACACGTAGACTTATATACATAAAATATGAACAAGGTAAAGTGAAAGTGAAGTGATTGTCATTGTGATACACTGCTGCACAGCACACGGTGACACAACGAAATGTGTCCTCTGCTTTTAACCATCACCCTTGGTGAGCAGTGGGCAGCCATGACAGGCGCCCGGGAGCGGTGTGTGGGGACGGTGCTTTGCTCAGTGGCACCTCGGGGGACCGGGACGCCAGGTGCCAGAGATGCTGCACTTGCGCACTGCACTGCAGTCCCAGCATGAATACAGCCGGTGACCCAGATCAGGACACACAACCGGACCTGAACACTGACAACAACAGAGACGGACACAGTGTGTGTGTGTGTGTGTGAGTGTGTGTGTGAGAGACACTGACAGTAACCCATTATGTATGAATAGGATTCTGGAGGTCGGAGCCACACTGCACTGCTACCGAGATCAACCTGGGGCAAGAATGGAGGACGTCTGGTTGAAGCCGGAAGGGAAAAGGATCTCTCTCTCACACACACACACACACACACACACACACACACAATCAATAAGGATCGTGGTCAGAACGGGGACTGTTCTACCTGCTTCCACCCACCTTCCACGAGGTCGTCGAGACTGGCGACCTTCTGGCTCCCGTCCACCGTGTAGATGTTGCGGACGCCCTGCGGCAGGTTGACGTTGTCGGACAGGGAGCGCGTCAGCTCCATCAGCAGCGCGTCCAGCGACCGGAAGCGCTCGCCGGACACGGCGTAGACCAGGCCCTTGAAGTACTTGTCCCCGTTGCGGTAGAAGCGGACCTTCTTGGCCTTCCTCTCGGAGGTGAGCGACTGCAGCGTGCGCGTCCGGTAGAAGCTGCAGTGCGCGCTGTGCGCCGGACTCGTCAGCCCGGGACCCCTGGAGCCGCCGCCGCCGCTACCGCCGCTGCCGCGCGTTGCGCGCTGCGTCCGGCCCCGCTCCTCGAAATGTTCCCACTCGGTGCTGCGGTTCAGGGACATGGCGCTTCAGACGGTCCTCCTCAACGCTCCCAGACCGACATCCTCCTCCCTCGCGGCTGCGCACAGGCGACGCACCGAGCGCAGGCAGCGGAGAATAAAGGCGCAGCAGCGCGGTGCGTCTTTTATCTCCACCCGCCCCCGAAGCGGCTCCCCCGGGTCCTAACGCCCGACCGAGCAGGCGTCTCGAAACGTGTGTTGCAGAATGAAAACGTCCACAGAGTGATCTGGTCAGCCGTGTTCTTTTTTCCATCTTCACGTCTTCATAACGGTTAAGTGAAAATAATCTGCCAGTTCGCTCGATTAACTGGATTCAAAATGAACCTGGTCACCTTCGTAAATGTTTCATTATTTTAACAGAGTAAGATGGGAAGTCGCAGGTCCATGACGTTCTGCGCTTTTGTCTTGCATAGAGGTTCATCACCTCTGTGTTCTCCATATCTCCATATCTTTGTCAAATGGCCTCTCTCCCGAGTGGGGCAGCGGTTAAGGAAGCGGCCCCGTAATCAGAAGGTTGCCGGTTTGAATCCCGATCTGCCAAGGTGCCACTGAGGTGCCACTGAGCAAAGCCACCATCCCCACACACTGCTCCCCGGGCGCCTGTCATGGCTGTGGGCGATGGGTTAAATGCAGAGGACAAATTTCACTGTGTGCACTGTGTGCTGTACTGCTGTGTCTCACAAGTGACAATCACTTTATTTTCCACTTTATTTACGCGAGGTTTAAA
>NC_041708.1:14773-19773 GCF_900700375.1 Denticeps clupeoides
CGCACGCTCGCTCTCTCTCTCTCTCCCTCTCTCCTCTCCCCTCTCGCACGCTCGCTCGCTCTCTCTCTCTCCCTCTCGCACGCTCGCTCTCTCTCTCTCTCCCTCTCGTTCCGCCACCGAGTTACTGTAGCGCTCGGTGCCAACAGTAGAAGCCCACTGTGCTGCTGCCAACAGCAATTACTGCGACTGCTGCAGCTGCCAAACGCTCTGGAGATGCAGAGCACTTAACCCTCACACACACACACACACACACACACACACACACTTACACTATTCGTCACTCACAAATACAATAAACATCCACGTTTACAGAATTACAGTGATGCACGTGCTCAGCTGGGAAGATATATATGGAGAAATAAGCAGCGTGCAGGAGGGTGCGGGGGGGTGCTCCACTGGGAAGAGCAGGATGGATGGAGGTGTGCGTCGTGGACTAGATGTTACGCAGTTAACAAATGAGGGGGGAAAGATGGCCGCGCGTGCGTGACTCCCCAGGACCCCCATTCCTCGGTGAGATGAACTTTCCCACAATCCTCAGCGGACGAAGCTGCAGGATGGGGCTGCCGTTCTGCTACCTGAGCTGGGCAGCGTGCTGAAGCGCTAAAATGGCTTCTCAGGTTACAAATGGACGTGCGCTCCCTGCGCTCCGCGGTCCATGTGACGCTCTACAGGAAGTGAGTGTGTGTGTGTGTGTGTGTGTGTGTGAAGTGTATAGATTTGAGAAGCACACACACAGGTGGGGTCTTACCTTCATGTGAGTGGGGAAACCAGATTTGCGAGGCGCTGGAGTGAGCTCCTCCACGGAAGGAGGGCGAGGACGGGGAGGAGGGGGCGCCAGAGGGGTGGGAGGGAGTCGAACCCAGACTGCTGGCCAGGATCGTCCCCATGAAGGAGGCTGAGGAGCTTCCCATCAGCCCACTGCCTGTAGGGGACAGGAGAGAAAAGAGGACGAATGTAACCACAAGGGAACACAACTCGAGCCATTCCCTGATTAACCAGGACTGTACCCCAACATCCTGAACCCCAACACAGCGTAAAATACTGACCAGTACAGTACTAAACCCCAACACAGCGTAAAATACTGTACCAGTACAGTACTAAACCCCAACACAGCGTTAAAATACTGACCAGTACAGTACTAAACCCCAACACAGCGTAAAATACTGTACCAGTACAGTACTAAACCCCAACATCCTGAACCCCAACACAGCGTAAAATACTGACCAGTACAGTACTAAACCCCAACACAGCGGTAAAATACTGTACCAGTACAGTACTAAACGCCAACATCCCGAACCCCAACACAGCGTAAAATACTGACCAGTACAGTACTAAACCCCAACATCCTGAACCCCAACACAGCGTAAAATACTGACCAGTACAGTACTAAACCCCAACACAGCGTAAAATACTGACCAGTACAGTACTAAACCCCAACACAGTGTTAAAATACTGACCAGTACAGTACTAAACCCCAAAACAGTGTTAAAATACTGACCAGTACAGTACTAAACCCCAACACAGTGTTAAAAAACTGAATTAGTACAGTACTAAACCCCAACACAGCGTTAAAATTCTGACCAGTACAGTACTAAACCCCAACACAGCGTTAAAATACTGTACCAGTACAGTACTAAACCCCAACACAGTGTTAAAAAAACTGAATTAGTACAGTACTAAACCTCAACACAGCGTTAAAATACTGTACCAGTACAGTACTAAACCCCAACACAGCGTTAAAATACTGTACCAGTACAGTACTAAACCCCAACATCCTGAACCCCAACACAGCGGTAAAATACTGACCAGTACAGTACTAAACCCCAACACAGCGGTAAAATATTGTACCAGTACAGTACTAAACCCCAACATCCTGAACCCCAACACAGCGTAAAATACTGACCAGTACAGTACTAAACCCCAACACAGCGGTAAAATACTGACCAGTACAGTACTAAACCCCAACACAGCGGTAAAATACTGACCAGTACAGTACTAAACCCCAACATCCTGAACCCCAACACAGCGGTAAAATACTGACCAGTACAGTACTAAACCCCAACACAGCGTTAAAATACTGTACCAGTACAGTACTAAACCCCAACATCCTGAACCCCAACACAGCGTAAAATACTGACCAGTACAGTACTAAACCCCAACATCCTGAACCCCAACACAGTGTAAAATACTGACCAGTACAGTACTAAACCCCAACACAGCGGTAAAATACTGACCAGTACAGTACTAAACCCCAACACAGCGTTAAAATACTGAACCAGTACAGTACTAAACCCCAACATCCTGAACCCCAACACAGTGGTAAAATACTGACCGGTACAGTACTAAACCCCAACACAGCGTTAAAATACTGAACCAGTACAGTACTAAACCCCAACACAGCGTTAAAATACTGTACAGTACAGTACTAAACCCCCCCAATCCTGAACCCAAACACAGCAGTAAAATACTGACCAGTACAGTACTAAACCCCACAATCCTGAACCCCAACACAGCGGTAAAATACTGACCAGTACAGTACTAAACCCCAACACAAAGCGGTAAAATACTGAACCAGTACAGTACTAAACCCACAATCCTGAACCCCAACACAGCGGTAAAATACTGAACCAATACAGTACTAAACTCCACCATCCTGAACCCCAACAGGTTCAAACACCACTTACTACCATCGTGTCCCTGAGCAAGACACTTAACACTGAGTGTCTCCAGGAGGGACTGTCCCTGTAACTACTGATTGTAAGTCGCTCTGGATAAGGGCGTCTGGTAAAAGCTGAAATGTAAATGCACTGAACTGGTACGTATTAAACCACAGTATAGATACGAAATAGTACTAAACCCCCACCAAAAACCATAGTTCTGTACAATCCTGAAAACTCCTGCATACACCCAAAGTACTAAATTCCTACAACCCTGCCACTGAACTTCTGGAGCACAAAACTGAATTTCAACTTAAGAGCTTGACTGTCCATGAAGAAGCCTGATGAGGTGCCAAACAGAACAGAGGGAGAAGACAGAAAGACAGAGGCTGCAACACCACAACCACCACAAGCTCCTCTCAGATCCTCACCACACCACACACTACTTCATACTGACTCTGCAATCGCTTTCACAGCATCGTCACCACTATGTGAGTGCACGGGCGTGCGAGAGAGCGAGAGAGAGAGAGAGAGAGGAGAGAGAGAGAGAGAGAGAGAGTGTGTGTGTGTGTGTGTGTGTGTGTGTGTGCTTGTTTCGCCGGTGTTTACATCACCAGCACACATGCACCCCTCATTACAGTCAGAGAGAACAAGAGGAAACAAACCCGGCACGACAGAAGTGCACCCCTAAACAGTACTAAACCCCGGGACTAAACCCGGCCTGGTACTACAGACACTAGAGTAAGTGAAGTGACATGAATTGTCCATCGTGAGAAACTGGCAGCACAGCAACACGGTGAAAACGTGTCTTCCGTATTTAAAACCGTCACCCTTGGTGAGGCAGTGGGCACCATGACAGGCGCCCGGGGAGCAGTGTGTGGGGACGGGACCTTCATCAAGGGGACCTCAGTGGCACCTTGGCGGCAACCTTCTGATTACGGGGCCACTTCCTTAACCACTAGGCCACCACTGGCCCTAAATAGAATAGTAGAATTCACCCCTACAACTGGAGTATGGAGTTATGGCAAAGAAATCAACACACACACACACACACACACACCACACACACACACACACACACACACACACAATGAAGCCTGATCAAGACGTTCTGAGCAGGAGACAGAAACATCTCCTCAACCACAACTTCCACTCAGATCTTCACCCACACACACACACACACACACACACCTGTTTCTCTCAACAACCACAACAGCACGAGGGAGGTGGTGGAGAAGTCAAGTCATGTTCAACCAAACCACCCAACACACGCAGAGAAGCAGCAGGTTCTGGGTGCGGTGGTTCTGTGGGACCCGGGTCCGCTCCTTCCTCGCAATCGCGGCAGAGTGGGTCTGACTGACGAATCAGGGCCGGTTTCCACCAGGTCAACAGCAGAATAAAACCCCGCCCCCTTTAACCAATCACGTCCACCACATTCCCCCCTGTTCTTGTGTGTGTGTGTGTGTGTGTGTGTGTGTGTGTGTGTGTGTGTGTGTGTGTGTGTGTGTTGGTGGGTTGTCTGCCCCGGTCCTCAGCCTAGAAGTCGCCGCCAACCAAAACGCAGAGTCGGGCCAAGAGTCCGAGTCCAGGAGAGGACCCGAGAGAAGACAGGCAGTGGCACGCAGGTGATGACTCCGTTTACATGACGGGTAATTGAAGGCGGGCGGGGGCGGGGCTCGTCTGTTTATTCGAGCTCCCGCCTCCCCCGTTAATCCAATTAAGGAATTAAAAGCGGGATCCTGGAGAGGGCGCCACCGCGCGGGTTTTGGTGGGCGGCGGCTGGAGGCGGGAGCGTAAAATTAAGTGCAATCAATCAGCAGCGTGTCCGCTAACGGGCCGGGCGTGTACGTTCGCGGCATCACTCGAGGCCGTTCCCGCGCCGCCATCTTTACATCCCGACCGGAAACTGCAGGAAGCGAACATCACAAACCAGGCAGACCAAAAGACTTTAACACACGAACCATTTACATTTACCGTATTTACCAGACGTCCTTATCCAGAGCGACTTACAGTCAGTAGTTACAGGGACAGTCCCCCCCTGGAGACACTCAGGGTTAAGTGTCTTGCTCAGGGACATGATGGTAGTAAGTGGGGTTTGAACCTGGGTCTTCTGGTTCATAGGCGAGTGTGTTACCCACTAGGCTAATACCAGCCTACTTTCACGGGTCAGCGGTGGCCTAGCGGTTAAGGAAGCGGCCCCGTAATCAGAAGGTTGCCGGTTTGAATCCCGATCTGCCAAGGTACCACTGAGGTGCCACTGAGCAAAGCATCGTCCCCACACACTGCTCCCCGGGCGCCGGTCATGGCTGCCCACTGCTCACTCAGGGTGATGGTTAAATGCAG